>NC_068313.1:14818142-15118142 GCF_025860055.1 Xyrauchen texanus | reverse complement strand
ATGAGGTCCAGCTGGTTGCCCGACCTGTGAGTTGCTGTGGTGTGTAGTCTTTCCAAGTCAAACGAGGCCAGAAGAGTATTCAGTTCAATGGCCTGGGGTTTGTCTTGGTGTATGTTGAAATCACCAAGAACCACAAGTGGCCTGCCATCCTCTGGCAAGGAGGACAGCAGGACATCCAATTCCTCAAGAAAGCTTGTCCGCTGACCTGGGGGGCAATAGATGACAACAACATGTAATTTTGTGGGTTGCATTGTAGTAATGGCATGGAATTCAAAAGATGTATTGTTACATAGTGAAGCCTGTGGTGAAAAAGTCCAGTTATTATGAATGAGCAAACCTGTTCCCCCACCCCTACCAGTATGTCTAGGGGTGTGGGAGGAGAAGTTGTTGGAGAAAGCAGCAGGTGTTGCTGTATCCTCAGAACGTATCCATGTCTCTGTCAGTGCCAGGATGCTGAGGGTGGACTGCGTGGCAAAAGCTGGAATGAAGGCAGCTTTGTTCACAGCAGACTGGCAGTTCCAGAGTCCCACTGAGAACGAGAGTGGAGCAGGTGTTGAAGTGCAGAGCGGCCGTAGGTTGTGTGGGTTGCGTTTTGTCTTGCATCTGTATCTTGTGAACGGTCTACAACAGATAACAGGGATGTGCTTGAAGGCATGTGTTATTAGTGAACTAGACATGTTAGTATGTATGTATAAGTAAAATAATAAAAGAGATAGAATAGAAAAATACTTAAGTGCTTTGGTGAGTGGAGCCTTGTCAGTGTCCTTGCTCGGTGGACCAAGGTCTTTACCCAAGTAAGTCTTCACACGAGGAGGGCTTCACACGAGGGCCACCACTTCGCTGCCGCTTCCGCGTCAGCATTAATTAAGCATTAAGTCCAATTTCATATTCAGATTAGTTATTCGATTGGTTCAGATCATACCGCTGCCCAAAGTGGTGGAACATGTTGAGTTCCATTCCTGGAAGTGGAGGAATTTCTGTGTGTCTCTGCTCCATTCTCTGTTGTCTGGAACGTGGGCTGTCACGTGGTAAGAGCTTTTACTTACTGCATGATTTATTAGCCCAGCAAACAAACGTATGTTCTTAAAATGCTTTCCAAATTTTACATGTGGTTGTGGGTACTTCAAAATCAATTTTCTCGAAGTGAGTAAAACGCTAATTAAAGGTTAGCATTACTTTCCTGAAAATGTTACATTTTTTATATAATATTGCCATAAGTATGTTCCATTAACATTATTTTAACAAATGTTCCTAATCTTTACATTAAAGATTGTACAGCCAAAGTTGTTCCCTGGAGTGGTCTGTGGAACAAAAAGCTTTTTTTTTGGTAGCACCATACTTTATCTGTAGCTCAGTTGGTTGAGCATGGTGCTGATAACAGCAAACTCATGGATTTGATTCCCAGCAAACATGCATGCTAATAAAGTATAATATATATTCTCAGTAAGTCATTTTGATGAAAGTGTCTACCATTTGTATAAATTTAATTGTAACACTACATGAACTTGTTCAGATGTGGTGGTGGGGGAATGGCTCATTCTCAGCAGAGAGTCACAGAAATACAACACAATGGAAACCCAAATATGTTGTCTCTACTCAATTGATTGAGTAAAATTGTTCCCTCAATTGAATTGAATAATGGCATCTCCAAAACTTGTGATAAGTGCATTTAACCAAACTGATATACAGTGCTGCAATGCTATCGTTACAATAATCAAAAGAGAGTTTTGAACACCTGTCTCTGCAAAACGTTTGCTAAACACATTTTATTACCATTTAATGAAATAACTTTGACTGGTTAATGGATATTATTTAATAAAAGTGAATGTTTGTCACTGACTGGAAACCTCCCAACCCTGGGTGCCGACATGTCTGCATGATGTAACACACACCTGCATCATGATGAAATGGGAGTTGAAGATTTCTGCATGAATTTCCAAGTTAGAAATCCAACATAAAGTGTCATTCCGTTGCATTTTCCCCAGTTGAAATATGGATATTCCGACTCTCCGAATTGAATGGAACATTTCATGAATCATCACAGCAACAACAATATGGAGCAACTTTCCCCACAGATGTGAACACTTGGACACACACACACACCAGGCATGTGGCAATGGACTCAACAACCTGAAGCAGAACATATACAGCAGGCGAATGTTTCAAACAGCTAGACAGAGCGCAGCTAAATGAAACTGAATGCAGCATCTTCAAAACTGAACTTCAACAGCGCTGGACTGTGGCAACTCTGTAGGACCGAAGAGGCCTAATCAATAACTGGACTGATAACGCAATGGGGCTGTGGAGGGCGTTTGCTATCCCTCTTTCCTCGATATTCAGATGAAGTACATGTTTGTTTGCAGCAACTGTGTTACCGCTTTATTAACAATAACTACGTTTCCATCCAAGGACTTTTGGTGGAAAAAGTTTTCGCCCATCAATATAAAGCTGATGGAAATGCACATTATCGCTAATATATCACAAATGTCGACATAATATTTTTACGATTAACTCAAGCGCATAAACTCTATGTCGATACATCAAATGTCGTGGAAAAAATGGTTTGGAAACACTTTTTGTAAAATTGCCATTAACGCAAATATGTAGTGTCACATGACAAAGTTTGCTCCAATCATTAGCCTGTGTTTATCATGATGACAGTATTGAAAGCCAATTTATTGTACATGATTATTTACATTTACATTTATTCATTTGGCAGATGCTTTTATCCAAAGCGACTTACAAAAGAGGAAAACATAAGCGAATCATCTTATGGAGACAGTGGTACGAAAAGTGCCATACAACAAAGTTTCTCTAGAATCAGAATACTATTCAAAACAGATTTAAGTGCAACAAGAATTATTAAATTTATTATTATTATTATTATATATTTTTTTTAGTGACTGGTTAAGTGCTCTTGGAAAAGATGTGTTTTTAGCCATTTTTAATGAATTGTCTCCATAATCTTGCCATTTTACCCAAACTTCAGAGGGAGACGAATTAGCAATAAACACACATTTCTGAATGGAAGCGGCTTCAGGGCAGATTTATTTTGTGCTAAACCAAAACCTATGCGACAAAGAGATTTTTTTAGGAATTACGTCATCACGCACACCATTTTTATCGACAGGTTTCCGTGTAAGGCATCAATGGAAATACTAAGGGAATTAGTATTCTATTTGAGTTTTGGCTGGCTACATACGCGACGCTGAGAAAGTGAAAAAGCAGACATGGTAAACAAAAGATATGGGAAACACAGTTGCAATCGGACTTTGCTTTTCCATTTGAAATTTGGCAGTCACTGTGCGTTCGCTTAAACGAAAATGCAAACAGTAATGCGCGATTTGCAATTGCGTTTGGATTATGTCACATTTTATGCGTCCACAAATTGAAAACGCAATTGCAAATACAATTTGCAATTCCTTTTGAATAATGTCCGGAATATCATTCCATACAAGTCAATGTTATTTGACATCACTGAATCCACCTGAAAACTTTGGGATACACAAACAGAACTCATTTTAAGGGTTAGATCAGGTAGAAAGAATTCCTGAAGAATGTTAAAAGATCACCACTTTTTACATTGACTGAGCACTTATCAATTCCTACTTACTTATTTTTATTGAATTCTGATATTTTCAAATCACAAAGGCCTGATTTGATCATTATTTCATACTCTGTAAGCATGTATAAATGAGCAGAGCACAAGTCTAAACCTAAAACCTAATTCTGAACAGTCATTACTCATCCCTTCCACGTTACAGTTGTGCCATGTTATTATTTTATAGTTTTTTTTCTCCCCAATTTGGAATGCCCAATTCCGAATGCGCTCCAAGTCCTCGTGGTGGCGTTGTGACTCGCCTCAATCCGGGTGACGGAGGACGAATCTCAGTTGCCTCCATATCTGAGACCATCAATCCGTGCATTTTATCACATGGCTTGTTGAGAGTGTTACAGCTGAGACCTAGGGCCTGTGGAGGCTTCACGCTACTCTCCGCGGCATCCACGCACAACTCAACACGCACCCCACCGAGAGTGAGAACCACATTATAGCGACCACGAGGAGGTTAACCCAACATGACTCAGGCCAATTTGGTTGCTTAGAAAGCTTGACTGGAGTCACTCAGCACACCCTGGATTCAAACTTGTGACTCCAGGTGTGCTAGTCATTGTCTTTACTTTCTGAGCTACCCAGGCCCCCCACAGTTGTGCCATGTTAAGAAATGCCAAGCTGTGATTCATAACTTTGTGGTTATCCTGCAGAAACCTCATCATGAGTGTGCTGCCCCCTGTATGAAAAGACCGCATAATCGGCCAGATTCCTAAGGTATGTCTTTTAATAAGTACAATGCCCATTGTTCTGTGAGAGCACTCGTGTGGACCATTTCCTCTCAAGTGTTCCCTAAAGTGCTGATATTCACTCCTGTTGTAGTGCTTCAACAAAGGTGCCGCTCTGCAGACAGAGGATGTGTTCCACATCAAGGTGATGACGGCCTGTCAGCAGCAAAGGACTGGAACAGTGGGGTGAGATGTTAACTTTATTGCCTACAGTTTTGCTGTATCAGTGTTCTTGGGATAATTATTTCATATTTTTGAATGGGTTAGATGGTAAGTGCAACAATGGGTTATCCCTCACACTTTCCCTGTTTGACCAGTAGGTTTAAAATCTCTAAAGTCATCGTAGTTGGCGATCTGGCTGCAGGAAAAACCTGCTTGACTAACAGGTGAGCGGAGCTGCAGAATTCACTGATGAATGTTTAATGGGTCAGTGGCATAATGCACTTTTTTGGAGGGCCAGATCTTTTAAATTGTTCAAAAATAGATAAAAAATGTGATTCACACAAAAGTTTAAAGGCTTAAAATCAACGCCATGTGGCATAACTGTCCAGCGACAGTAAAGAAAATGTAAACGTCTCATTAAAAGATGGCATTTTTGAATAAATAAATGTTGGCATGCATGAGTAGTGGATTATTCTATTTTATTAGTATTTTATTTTTAAAGAAGTGAAATAATTGTGTTTTAAAATCTGATTTATATTTGAAAAACTTTTGTCATGGCGTATAACCAACATGTGGTTGCAATGTTGTTGTTTATGTTCTTACAAACCATAAAACAGTGACCCTTGAGATAAGTTAAAAAAAAAAAAAAAAAATATATATATATATATATATATATATATATATATTAGACATTTTTATGTAAAGCAACATTTTGTTCAGAACTATATTCTTGACTCAAAATATATTCTTTGTATGTACTTTTTTGTAATCATTACTTTTTTAAGCATTTAAGTTTTGTCCAGTCTTTTCAAGGTGCAAGGAATGTACCTTTTACTTAATGGTTACAGCACATGACATTTTCAAGTTATATTATGTTTTTGCTTTTTTGAAGAAAATGCTGTAAAGGTTTTTCCAAAATGTATGAGACCAAATTGGACACAAAGATTATATTTGTAAGAACTTGATACGTGTTTTAAACTAGATTTGTAAAATATTAGTATTTTTTATCACCTCGGACAACCTTGTTTGTCAATGACCCTAATGACAACATAATATAAAAAAAAAATCCAAGCAATCTGAAGCAACCTAACCCCCTATTTCTTGGCTTAATATGGTAATTGTGTCTTTTTGCATTGTCCTAGATTTTATAAAGATGTGTTTGACAAGAATTACAAGGCCACCATTGGCATTGACTTTGAGATGGAGAGGTTTGGAGTTCTTGGAGACTCTTTTAGTCTACAATTGTACATATGACCCACTTTTCATGTCACATCCACAATCACAAGCATTTTTGTTGTGTGTGTGTGTAATTTTAAAGTTTTTTTTTATTTTTATGCTTTTATTCTCCAGGTGGGACACAGCAGGACAGGAGAGATGTAAATATATTGCTCCATATACTACAGAGGAGCTCAGGGTAAAGTGACTCACGTACTATTAAATAATAAATATAATATATTAAATAAAATGATAATATGATTATATTTTTATTATACTAATTATATTTTATTATGAATTGTATCTATTATTGTGTAATATTAATAGTTTATAATTATTAAAGGTACACTAAAAGAGGATTTCTCGTTGAATTTTTCATTAGAAATGATCAAAATAACATTTTATTTAAGCCAACCCAGTACATTAAAAAATCTGTCTTCAAAACAACATTCTTGACTTGACTTACTCCTAGTCTATACGGTAAGCCAGCAAAAATGGTTTTTACATTATGGAGTTGACAGGTTAAATTTGGTTGGTTCAATATGATTCTGTCATTTCTTGCATATTCACGTCATGTCTGTAAACAAAGAAGAGAATGATATGCTTCGTACTTCCTCAGACTACATATCTTTTGGATGTATGTCTTCTCCAATCAGATTTGCTCTGATGTGGTGATACAGGCAACCATGTTTATACCTGAAACCATCAGGTTCATCTGCACAGGAGAGCAGTGCTGAAGCACAACTGATATAAAACATTTGATTTTCTGTTTCAACCACAGATGCGACAGAGAGCAAAGAATTATGTACTGTACATTTAATATGTAAATCTATTATTAATTCCACTGAAACTTTGCGTTTAATTTAACTGACGTGGCTTCACTGGAGCATACAAGGTATATTGCATACTCTTTGACACTATCCTGTAATTTTGTCCTCTGAATTAACATTTCCACAGTATGCTTCAAACAGTTAAATGTACCATTCTCTCAAAAAGGCAATGGCTGGAGGATGCAATGAAAGAGAATGATCCTACTAGTGTGTTACTCTTCTTGGTCGGCACAAAGAGTGTGAGTGCTACTTTTTATCATAATTCAAAATCATATTAAAGTTAATGGATATGTAATCCAAAATGATTATCTATTTTAAAACAAATCTGTTTTACTTCAGTCTCCTGCCCAGTATGATCTAATTGAGCAGGATGCCATTAAACTAGCAGATCAAATGAAAGCGGAGTACTGGGCTGTGTCCGCCTTATCTGGTGAGTTTTTACTTAACTAGAGTGCATTAGAAGAGGTGTAACACCTTTGGAGACAATGGATCTGCTACTGTCAGGGTGTGATAACGTGTCATACGAGAACATTTCACTCAGCTGATACATTTAACAATTATACTGTACTGTAATTTCTTGAAAGAGTATATAGTATTTTGGGAGGAAGTATTAGGGTATAGTGTACATTTTGCTATAGTTTCATACATTTTCATTGTTTAATTACCATTGTCATGATTGTAGAGGAGAATGTGAGAGAGTTTTTCTTCCGAGTGGCATCTTTATCTTTTGAGGAGAATGTGCTGGCAGAACTTGAGAAAAGTGGATCCAGACTTATTGGGGAAGTTGTTCGTAAGTAGTTATTAGGACATCTCAAAACACAGTTGCACTGATGTTGCAGAAACAAATGTATATGACTACCGTCTTGAGGCTGAAACATACTCTATTCATAACACAACGCAAGTATGCATGGCATTCTCAACGTTGCCTATAGCAGACATTATTGTGAACTATCCACTTCTACGGTGAGTTTTCAAGTCAACTACTGTCATGGCAGAGAAACAGTTTGGAGAGAATATTCCGGAGTATGTTTTATAGCAAACTGACGGATTAATAACACATCCAGTTTAATTGCTCAGACTTTTGAAGGTAACTATCGCCCCCTTGAGCACTGAGGTTTGTGACCGCCACAGTTTCTGGATTAAAAGTATTTATTAGATTATTGTAGCATCAAACATTATTAAAAGTATGTGAACATGTTGAAATCTAGGTACATGTTATTTATTATACATGTTGAATAAAGAATTAAAAATTTCTGGGAGTAAAGAGGGACAATCACATACACTATCAACTATTCCCATTTATACACATGAATGTAAAATATTGACTGTCTGAAACATCCGCTTGTATGTGCTTATACAATGGGGGAATCCCAGAGTTTTATGTAAGAGGGAAACCCCACACTGCGTCCTAGTTCAGCTGTAGGTTGCGATGGTAAATTAAGGAAACAAACACAACAACTCTATAATATCTGGAATTAGAGCGAATCAGCTGAGAGTAAAATAGTGAAGTCTTCCTCGGATGCCATGTGTTTACACAAGCATCGTGGGAATATTATGTGGCAGTGGAGAAAGCTGCTTTCTGAACGAGGGAACAGAGAGCTGTGTAATATTCAAACAATCCCTATAAGGATTTGATTAGATCATGAAAAGTGGGCTATGATATTACTGGTTAATGTAAGCAGCTGTTCATCATCACACCATTAGCTGGGTAATTCCTAGCCAATCGCATGTAAGCCATTGCTTTATAAGTCTGCTCACAATCTATCACATTGCTGTTTCAGTGTGCTAACATGGCAACCTCCACCACCACCAGTTGAGCCCTGTCCCGCATGGGGGTAGGCTCCTTGCCCCTGCCTCCTATCTCCGGCAGGATATGATGGTTCCGAGTACAACTCCCTCGGACTGCCAGACGGGGCCTACGCCAAAGAGAGACATTACTTTTCTGTTTTACATTCATCAAATAAACGGCATCTTTATCCTCACTCAAGCCTGCGTGTGTAACGAAGGTAGACGAGGAGTGAGGATCTACATGCAGTTTTTAAATGGAAGAACAAAAAAGGTGAACAGGATAACTCAAAATAACAAAACAACACAGGGAACAAATAAAACATCCACGAGGGGAAAACCAAAATATAAACAAGAGAAAACATCCACGAAGGGCACGGGCAGGAACACATTCAAGAACATACATACATTTAACAACTGACAACGAATGAACAAACAACAGGGCTTAAATACACAAGGATAATGATTAAACACAGGTGAGAACAATGAAACTGGCAGTGATGAGGGCAGGGAATTATGGGAAGTGTAGTCCGGGAAAGATGACAAGTGAGAAACACAGGGCAGACAACAGGGAATCATGACATAACCCCCCCCAAAGAAGCGGATTCTAGACGCTCCTAAAAAAAAAAAAAAAAAACACAGTCTGGCAAACCGGCAGTCCACGGGAGGAACAAGGGGCAAACAGGCAGTCCACGGGAGGCACAAGGGGCAAACAGGCAGTCCACGGGAGGCACAAGAACGGGACTGGGTCAGGAGGCCTGGGAGGTTGCCACAGGACAGGGACTGGGTCAGGAGGCCTGGGAGGTGGCCATAGGACAGGGACTGGGTCAGGAGGCCTGGGAGGTGGCCACAGGACAGGGACTGGGTCAGGAGGCCTGGGAGGTGGCCACAGGACAGGGACTGGGTCAAGAGGCCCGGGAGGTGGCCACAGGACAGGGACTGGGTCAAGAGGCCCGGGAGGTGGCCACAGGACAGGGACTGGGTCAGGAGGCACGGGAGGTGGCCAGAGGGCCACAGCCATGGAGAACTCTGAGGGCGGAGCCATGGAAGGTTCAGGTGGCGGAGCCATGAAAGGCTCAGGATGCAGAGCCGTAGAAGGTTCCGGAGACAGGGCCATGGAAGGCTCAGGAGATAAAGCGGTGGGAGGCGAAGCCAGGGAGGACTTCGAGGGTGCAGCCATGGTAGGCGGGGCCATGGAGAACTCCAGGGGTGGAGCCGTGGAAGGCGGAGCCATGGAAGGCTCAGGAGGCGGAGCCGCAGCCCTGGGAGGCCCTGGAGACGGAGCCGTGGAAGGCTCGAAAGGCGGAGCCCTGGGAAGCTCGAGAGTGACCTCAATGGTCGCGAGTACTAGCGGAGACTGGGGAGAAGGTTTCCTCTTCCTTCTCTTCCTCCTTCGGCCAGCAGGTGGCGTGGTCATGGGGACAGTGGAGGCTACGGGTGCTGGCTCTGGGACGGTCGAGGCTACAGGCGCTGGCTCACTGACGGTCGAGGCTACAGGCGCTGGCTCACTGACGGTCGAGGATACAGGCGCAGGCTCACTGACGGTCGAGGATACAGGCACAGGCTCACTGACGGTCGAACAAAAGGTGAACAGGATAACTCAAAATAACAAAACAACACAGGGAACAAATAAAACATCCACGTGGGGAAAACCAAAATATAAACAAGAGAAAACATCCACGAAGGGCACGGGCAGGAACACATTCAAGAACATACATACATTTAACAACTGACAACGAATGAACAAACAACAGGGCTTAAATACACAAGGATAATGATTAAATTAAACACAGGTGAGAACAATGAAACTGGCAGCGATGAGGGCAGGGAATTATGGGAAGTGTAGTCCGGGACAGATGACAAGTGAGAAACACAGGGCAGACAACAGGGAATCGTGACAGCGTGTCTTCCCGATAGAAATATTATTATTGGTTAACAAGAATGCTGCCTGAGTATCATTGGTTATATAAAAGAAAAGTTATTTCTAAAGGCAAATTAAGTTGTTACATTTTAATCAAAGACTATGACATCAAACGTTTCATGTAGAATAACATTCGTTGATAATTCATGCACCATTTAACACCAGGGACATTTAATTAGAAAATACATTGATTGAACCTGTAAACCTGATTAAACCTTTCTCCACACAGTAATCAACAGCAACTCAAACAACCTGAATGTAACTTTCAAGAAGCAGCAGCTCAACTGTTGCCAGTAAAGACTAACCATGTGAAAATGCAACAATTTGCACAGACGTATAGTGGAACCAAAGCAAAACATGCAAATGCACATGTACTTAATAGGGAGAATCAAAAGGATGAGAAAAGTGGTATGGACAATATTTCAACTAAAGGAATGTACAGTGTGCAGTGCAGTTTGTTTTTAATAGGGTGGAACCGAATGTCTGCTGGACAAAAGAAAACATTCTTTTGTTGGATATTATGAGGTTAAGAGATATTCTCTTTCCCAAGAGGTCTATGCACAGTTTATGCAATAGCTCCAAGTTTATTTTCTATATCAGTGATTGTAGTACTGTACTAATACATACTGTGTTTTAAATATCTTTGCTTAGTTTACAGTCGGCAGTTATTTAAAAAGGTATACAAAAGGATCATGCATGAGTTGCACAAAAAACAATAAACAGTTATAGTATGTTTCTATGTCCGATATCCTATTTGTTAAAAGGAAAATCAAGCTCAAAGTTAGGGAAGAATTACTTCATCATATAGCTTTGAAATGATATCTTCTCTAAAAAAAAATAAGTATTAGGAATTTGCACAGATATT
The DNA here is from genome assembly GCF_025860055.1 of Xyrauchen texanus. NCBI lineage: Eukaryota > Metazoa > Chordata > Actinopteri > Cypriniformes > Catostomidae > Xyrauchen > Xyrauchen texanus. The sequence goes on along the minus strand of NC_068313.1, from coordinate 15,107,026 downwards.
TTTCTTTTTGCTGGACCTTTTTTGTTTTAATTCTAAATAAAATAGATGTATGCCTTTGTCTTAAACGAGCCATTTATTTAAAACAAACCAAGCCTCTCACAATAAAAAGATCAGTATAATCAAATTAGTACTGTGATTAAATGTTGCATTCATTATTATTTTTCATTTTCATTTTAGTAATACATTTGGAAATCAGACTTAAACACATACACAGACTTACGTACAATGTGATAGTGGCCTCTAGTGGTAGTTGTGGCTAATCAACCATAGCATTCAAAGACTATCCAGTGCATCCGGAAAGTATTCACAGCACTTCACTTTTTCCACATTTTGTTATGATACAGCCTTATTCCAAAATTGATTCAATTAATTATTTTCCTCAATTCTACCAAAAAAAAAAAAACATAATGACAACACGAAAGAAGTTTGTTTGAAATCTTTGCAAATTTATTACAAATAAAAAATGAAAGAAATCACATGTACATAAGTATTCACAGCCTTTGCTCAATACTTTGTTGAAGCACCTTTGGCAACAATTACAGCCTCAAGACTTTTTGTGTATGATGCTACAAGCTTGGCACACCACTTTTGGGGCAGTTTCTCCCATTCCTCTTTGCAGGACCTCTCAAGCTCCATCAGGTTGGATGGGGAGCGTCGGTGCACAGATCTCTCCAGAGATGTTCAATCGGGTTCAAGTCTGGGCTCTGGCTGGGCCACTCAAGGACATTCACAGAGTTGTCCCGTAGCCACTCCTTTGTTATCTAGGCTGTGTGCTTAGGGTCGTTGTCCTGTTATAAGATGAACCTTCGCCGCAGTCTGAGGTCCAGAGTGCTCTGGAGCAGGTTTTCATCAAGGATGTGTCTGTACATTGCTGCATTCATCTTTCCCTCAATCCTGACTAGTTTCCCAGTTCCTGTCACTGAAAAACATCCCCACAGCATGATGCTGCCACCACCATGCTTCACTGTGGGGATGGTATTGGCCAGGTGATGAGCGGTGCCTGGTTTCCTCCAGTCCTGATGGTTCCCATTCAAGCCAAAGAGTTCAGATTTGGTTTCTCATGGTCTGAGAGTCCTTCGGGTGCATTTTGGCAACTCCAGGCGGGCTGTCATGTGGCTTTTACTGAGGAGTGGCTTCCGTCTGGCCACTCTACCATGCAGGCCTGATTGGTGGAGTTCTGCAGAGATGGTTATTCTTCTGGAAGTTTCTCCTCTCTCCACAGAGAAATGCTGGAGCTCTGTCAGAGTGACCATCGGGTTCTTGGTCACCTTCCTGACTAATGCCCTTCTCCCCTGATCGCTCAGTTTGGCCAGGCGGCCAGCTCTAGGAAGAGTCGTGGTGGTTCCAAACTCCATTTACGGATGATGGAGGCCACTATGCTCACTGGGACCTTCAATGCTGCAGAAAGTTTTCTGTACCCTTCCCCAGATCTGTGCCTCGATACAATCCAGTCTTGGAGGTCTACAGACAAATCCTTTGACTTCATGGCATGGTTTGTAATCTGACATGCACTGTTAACTGTGGAACCTTATATAGACAGGTTCCACAGTTAACAGTGACAGAATTTACCATAGGTGGACTTCAATCAAGTTGTAGAAGCATCTCAATGATGGTCAGTGGAAACAGGATGCACCTGAGCTAAATTTTGAGTGTCACGGCAAAGGCTGTGAATACTTATGTACATGTGATGTTTTTTATTTTTAATACATTTGCAAAGATTTCAAACAAACTTCTTTCACATTGTCATTATGGGGTATTGTTTGTAGAATTTTGAGGAAAATAATGAATTTAATAAATTTTGGAACAAGGCTGTAACATAACAAAATGTGAGAAAAATGAAGCGCTGTGAATACTTTCTGGATGCACTGTATTTGACCAAGATGACTGAATTTATGCACTGTTTTTTGTGAGCATTTGGCCAAAGATACATACCTCTCTGCACAATGTCATTCACTATCAAAAATGCATGTCACAGTCTCTTAGACATGGTAATTGCATATGGATTACCCCTTCTTTAATTCAACATGTTTAACAAAAGTTCTTAAAAGATTCCAGGTACTGATTGTCTATCTGAGTTTGCAGCTCATTTGGAATGCAGTGGGAATACTTGTAGTTTTCCTTTAGCCATTTCCCTCCCTCACTGTTCTCAATGGCTACAGCAGCAAAGCCTGCAAAGTACAGAGGAACACTGCAATGATTTCAAGTTAATCAAGACTATTGGTTAGTGATCCAAGTGGCTATTCATTCAACAGTAATTACACCCTTATAAAATCCAGTTGTCCAAATCCTCTGTGTTGCATGCAGCAACTTGAGTCAATAACAGTACAGTAACAAGAATGTCAATAAACCCAACACCAGTGAAACCTTAGTTGTATCATTTATTTTGATAGTGATTCTTAAAGGGAGGATCAAAAAATACCTAAATGTCCAATTCTGTGTATAAAGAGGAAACAGATGGGTGCTACTGTGTTTCAAAATATCTCTTTGTCTATTTTATTAGGTGTTTTATATTTACCTGCAACAGTAGCTCCCTGATTCTCCACCAGTTTGATAGCTGCTTTCATTGTTCCTCCAGTTTCAATCCACTGGTCGACTACAAGTACGCGTAAACCTGAAGTAAATCAAAACATGATGTTGCAGTGTTACTAAATTTCTGCACTTTTTCATTACATAGTAAATAAGTTATACAGAAGAGCTGACTATTCAGGAAACAGTGCAAACATTACATACAGTATATGCAACAGTAGGTGATGCATTCATTTGTGATTTCAGAAACCTTTTCAAATGGCTTTAACAACATTGTAAGTTGTTCAGATGTTAAATATCCTTTGTCTTTATTGATATATTAAAACTGTATATTCACAGACATCAGCACCTGGCTTTAAGACATCAACACGCACTTCCAAGAGTTTCTGCCGTCCAGAGTAGTCACTGTACTCCTGAGAGTGAGTTTGAACACATAAGTGCCCTGCTTTTCGAATGGCCAAAAACCCTTTTCCTAAAGTCATGGCCACTGCTGACCCTGAAAATGCAAGAAAATGTTCAACTGTTTTAGTTATTCATAGGTTGTGTCTCGTTTGGAAGGCTGCGTCCTCCGGAGGTCGCATTCTTCAGCTGCATACGTCATCGAGGCTGTCTCGTTTCATAAAAGCGAGTAGGACACTTGAAATGCGACCTTCTTTCACGGGAATTCGGAGGATGCATCGTGTGCACTCACAACCCACGATTCTTTGCTTCAACGGAAATGTCTAAAAAAATAAATAATGCCAATTTGACCGTAAATATGATGTTCAAAATCAAGAAATGTTAATTCCCAAGTTGAAGTACCTCAGTAGACAGGTGCAGAGTATATAATATGTGTTATTATATTAATATATAATTAAAATAAATTATTAGACTAAAAGTACAACTGTAATATCTATTTTCTTTTCTCTTCCCATCATTATAGCTCTCCTAAAATGTACCTCATACAATCCCTTCTAAAGGGACTTTGTTACCACTCAAAGTGCTCGCGCTTGTTAAAGAGTGGCTTGCTGTCATAGCAACCATGTTACATTCCGTTTGTTCCTCCGAAGGACGCATCCTTCCAAACGAGACACAGCCAATGACATTCATGAATAATAATGAATATTCACGTTATTTATTGATTAGATCTTGTCATACTCAAGTTACCAAACAGATAGTTGGGGAATAATTTCCAAATACTGTCACGGTTGAACACCTGGGTGGTAACATATGCCGCTTCATACGAAGGTTATTCTGTTCTGTTTTCACAAATATGGGAATTGTGATGTAACAAAAACTATTAAACAAATCAGAACTGCACTGTACTGTATTATACAGTACTGTGAAAAATGATTTGCCTCCATCCTGATTTCTTCTGTTTTTGTGTCTATCTCAAAATAAATTGTTTCAAAAATTCCGCAAAATCAAACATTAAACAAAGGCAAATGGAGTAAACAGTTTTAAAAAGATAATGATAATGACATTTATTAAAGCAAAAAGTTATCAAATACCAACTTGGCCTGTGTGAAAAAGTATTTGCCCCTTAGTTTCTAAATCTATGAAACTGCATTCATAATGGGGTTCAGCTGGACTAAACACACCCAGGCCTGATTTCTAACATCCCTGTTCAAACAAATCAACCCCTAAATAGAACGGCTAAAAGGTCTTACCCAGTAGCACACTATGACAAGGTCAAAAAGGTGATTGAAAAAAAAAAAGGTGATTGAAGTCTAGGAAGGGTTACAAATCTATTTCAAAGGCTCTGGGATTCTAAAGATCTACAGCGAGAGACATTATCTCCAAATTAAGAAAACCTGGCACAGTAGTGAACCTTCCCAGAAGTGGCCGACCTTCCAAAATTCCTCCAAAAGCACAGCAATGACTCATCCAGGAAGTCACAAAAAAGCCAAGGACAACATCCAAGGACATTCAGGCCTCTCTCTAATCAATAAAGGTCACTGTTCATGACTCCACTATCAGAAAGACACTGGCCAAAAATGCTGTGGCGAAAACCACTGCAAACCCAGAAGAACATTAAGGCTCATCTGAATTTTGCCAAAAGACACCTTGAGTCATGAGTCGAAATTGGAACTGTTTGACAGGTATCCCGTTACAACTGGTGTAAATCAAACACAGAATTGTGGTGGTGGTGGTAGTAGTGTGATGGTGTGCGGATACTTTGCTGCTTTGAGGGAAACATAAATTCTGCTCTCTACCAGAAAATCCTAGAGGAGAACATCCGGTCATCAGTCTGTGTGTTGAAGCGCAAGCGCAACTGGATTATGCAGCAAGACAATGATAAAAAGCGAAGGAGTAAGTCCACCACCGAATGGCTCAAAAGAAACTAAATTACAGTTTTGGAGTGGCCTAGTCAAAGTTCTGACTTGAACCCGATGCTGTGGCAGGACCTTTATATATATATATATATATATATATATATATATATATATATATATATATATATATATATATATATATATATATATAATATACACACACACATTTTAAAACTGTATTATGTGTTTACTCAGGTTGCCTTTTTTTATGTTATATCTCGTTTGAAGATATAAAACAATTTAGTATGAAAAATACACAAAAATAGAAGAAATCAGGAAGGGGCCAAATAATTTTTCACAGCACTGTAGCTTCTTTAAAGGGATAGATCACCCAAAAATGAAAATGATCACTTTTACTCAGCCTCATGCCATCCCAGATGTGTAAAACTTTCTGCTGAACACAAACAAAGGTTCTTAGAATATTTATCTCAGCTCTGTAATTCAATGCATTTAAATGGTGACCAACATTTTGAAACACACATAAAGGCAGCATGACAGTAATCTATAAATCCAGTGTCTTAGTCTTCAGAAGCAATATGGTAAGTGTGGGTGATAAACCGAAGTCCTTTTTTACAATTCATTCTCCCTGCCCAGATAGTTGCTATATGCATAAAGAATGTGAATTCATGGAAGCAGAAGTGGAGATTTATAGTAAAACATTACTTTTCTCACCCACACCTATTATATAGTTTCAGAAGACATGGATTTAACCACTGGAATCATATGGATTACTGTTATGCTGCCTCTATGTCCTTTTTGGAGCTTCAAAACTCTGGCCACCATTCACTTGCATTTTATGGACCTACAGAGCTGAAATATTCTTCTAAAAATCATAATTTGTGTTCTGCAGAAAAGATTAAGTCACCCATCTGGGATGGCTTGAGGGAGTAAATGATTAGATATTCTGTCACTGATTAGAACTGTCCCTTTAAAATACTGTAGCCATGCACCCTTTGCCTAGATTATTCTTCAATTTCATGAGGTGCCACCATCTTGTGTACACTAAACACACTATTTCAACCATCTTAAAAAAAAAAAAAAATTATAAAAGAATTTACTCATTCATTACATCTTTATTTATTCATTCATAATTTGTATTTCTCTCGAAAAACTCATTTAAATCATGTAAGCATAAGACTTCATGTCAAAAACATTTTAAGATAATGAGAAACATACAATAAAAACACAAAACTCTAAGTTAAAATATTTAATTGAGTTGGATTCCTGCCTTCAAATTCTCTTTTGCAGATGTCACAAAGTGTACCCCATTGCTATTTTTAACCTCTCTGCCCAGGAGTTAAATTTATATTCCTGCAGTGTGTCAAGTGAGCTAAAAATATTATCTCTCTTTAGACTGTCTTGCCCCACATCTAAGAAAGCAAATGCAAAATATTATACCAAGGATGAAGCCCATGGCATCTATTCCAGCCACCAGGTCAATGGCCTCACTCTGGAATGGTCTGAGAAGGTCCTTCACACAATCGGTCAATGCCTGGATCAATCATAGGGGCGAGAGCAAACAGTGACCACTGACCAGAGATCAAACTATATAAATGAATCCCACTATAACATGCTTTAGTTTACCTTCTAGACTTGATATTGCAAAGGTGATTCAATGGCATTCAGTGAATTACTTTGAATAAAAAGTTAATGGTTTTCAAAATGCATTGAGCCTACCTGAGAGTTGCAATAGAGTCTTGATGGGTCGAGCCATGCAAACTTTGGTCCATTTGTGTTTGGTGCCATAAGTGTCAAGTACCAGCCATTTTCTCTCTTTTGGGGAACAGCTAAAACGTCCATTCTGGAAAGACAGACTGATTTCTAAAAACAAACTACAGCAATGGCATGTATTCGAACGGTACAAAGTTTAGAAGTTCTGAAACGCGTTCAGGTGCTGTAACGAAATCTGATCTGACTCCCCGACAGATTTTTACCCCCCGCTACGTGATTGGTCCGTATCACTAAAGCCCGCCCCTGTGGTTTATGAAAGTCTTTTTATTATTATATGAGCTTTTAAAAACACATTTTAAACCGCTGGATTTTTGTTTGAAACTGGCTATTGCTTTGTTATTTTACTTTATTCGCTAGATCTGTTATTAATCTGTTCATTTGTTAATAATCTGTTCATCTGTTAATAATCTGTTAAATAAAAGAAGTGTAGCTACATATATTTATTTAATAAATGAAACCGAGTAGTTAGCTAGTTCAATGGTTAATTTTTTTCTTCTTCATTAAAATAAATGAAACACAAATATTTAAACATTAAGCTTACATTTCTATACATTACAAAGGAATATTCCGGGTTAATTACAAGTTAAGACCAATCGACAGCATTTGAGGCATAATACTGATTATCACTAAAATGAATTTTACTCCCTCCTTTTCTTAAAAAAAAAGAAAAGAAAATATCTGGGTTCCAGTGAGGCTCTTACAATGGAAGTCAATGTGGCTAATCCGCAACCGTTCAAATACTCACCGTTTCAAAAGTAGCCACAAAACATAAAGGAAGTGCGTTTACAAAATGATTTTAGAGTGATTCAATCACTTACTAACCTTTTCAGTTTAAAGTTATAACCAATATTACATCTTCGTTATCATGACGATGGGATGTGTCAACAACCCCGACTGTAAAAATGACAAATTAAACAAAGTTACAGCTCAAATAATACACGAGTATTAACAGAAGAATTTAAGCAAGTGCCTTTATAAAATTATAAGCTTCACACTTTACAGAACTTAACTTTTACTTCTCCAAGATATATGCGCGTGATCATTCACAGGGGAAAGAATAAAAGAAAGAAAGAAAGAAAATGCGTTGTATGGACGATATTAAAGTTTATTTTCCATTGAGATGTTGTTAGCAGAAGATTCGATTCAGTATAGGCTAGTAAGAAATAAACAGTAAGCTCTAAACATAAGGTGCCAGAAGCTGGCTTTTTTTTTTTTTTTGTTTGTTTTTTTGTTTTTGTGCAAGACTACGTCCATTACACCAATACAATACGAGAACAATTGTGCATGGTGCAATTAACATGTTTTTTTTTTTTTTTTTTATACCTGTATCTGAAGCTATATCTGACCTATAAAGGCAATGTGTTAAGATAACACCTCAATATCAGGCATTGTAGAGATTTGCACCAAAACAATGTGAAGAATTTAATTTGTGGTCAAAGCTCAAAATGATTTTAAATACTGTTGTAGCTGCAAGATATCTTTTATCCATGTTCAAATGAGAGCAATTTGGTAGATCAAGATTATTTTTTTAAGACAAAGTGGTATTTTTAAATAACTCAATGTATTTGATGAGCAGTTCATGTAGGCTAGGTGGAACACATTTTTTATGAAAAAAAAAATGTGTTCCACCTTGTGGGGCACATTTTCCAACAAAGTCGCATGTTGCCTCTGGTGATTTTACATCATTGGTTTCCACCCCCACCAATCCAATTTCTTTACCAAAGCCCACTGCTGCGGGTCTCAATGGGGGTCTTTGAAATCAGAACATAAATATTGTGCATTTGGACATAATATGCATTATTAATAAAAAATGTATACACTTTTTATATGCTGAAATTAGAACTTTCCTGACCCCTGTGACAAAATACATCTTTTATGTGTTAAAAAATATATTTATTAAATGATTTGTCTCCTTTGTCTTATTTATGTATGCATGTTGGTTGGTTTAGACGTACTTGTCTTTATGACTCCTTGATTGACTTCATATATTGTTTGAACTTATTGAATATTTATATAGGAAAAAAATCCACAGTTTAGCACCATTTGTGGAATTTCCGGACGGTCCTTTACCCACCATACGCACATTTTCCAACTTATATCAATTTTAAACTAGCGACCTGGAACGATTTCACCGTGACGCCATCTGACCAGCTTAAATATGGGACACATCGCTTCCCGTATCGATTTGATACGGGACGCATAATAGCATCTTTAAAAACAGGACGCGTGGCAACCCTAGTTTGAGCCCATGTCAACAAATATTAATAAAGCTGAATCTCAGGACATGCTACTATAATATTATCTTTCTTTCTTTCTTTCTTCAAAATGTAATTGCTTGTTTGTCTAACTTTACTGGCGCCTTAACTCTGTCGGTCCCCAAAAGTTACGATCCATGTAACCCAGAGCCATATAGAGAGAGAGTTGCGACAACTCCATTGACTCCAATGGAAGTTTTTTACAGCAATGGCGGCTCGTGGAGCCTCTCAATAGTTCCTGGAAGTAGCAGCAAACACATGCCGCGCCGTAGAGATGCATCAGAACAACCCGTTTGCGACGCACTTTTAAAAGGTGAGACGTTTAAAGAATAATATTATCTTATTCTGTATATTATCAGTACATCTAAATAAAAATAACTTGTAAATTAAAACCTTATAGTTGAGTATTACTCATTAAATTAGGAGATAAGGGATGTTATCGGATAACTAACAGATTAGGCAAGGATTGGAGCTGGATAAAGTATTGTATTTTAAAATATAATTTACTCCTGTGATGCCAAGCTGAATTTTCAGCCTCATTACTTTTGAACGGCAGTTTATATACCTGAATATGCTTAAGTTGTTTTAAAGCTGAATATATTGTGTATATGAATAAGTATTGTAAGAATTATACATTAGATATATAATATTTATAATACATAAATAATTATATTACTATATATAGAATTGTAAGAATTGTAAACAATAAGCTTCATTTCACTAAATTTTACATTTACGTAACTGCTGCTAATAGTTAATAGTTCATTGACCCATTGTGCGGTGCGAGCTGGAAATCACCTGTCACCAGCCTGTCTCTGTACTATCTGAAAAGTCATAAATATGTCATTAGTTACCATGACATTAGTGAAAACAATGAACATTAACATAAAAAGGCAACAGAAACCCTAGCCTGAAATAAGTTGAGGCAAATAACGGTAAGCGAACACTAATCCTCAAATATTAGCTGATTTGATCTTTAAAAAAACAACATCGCTGTAACAACATACTCCTGCTACATACATATGTCGGTGTGTTACATAAATATATAAAATAAATGCATTTATTGACTACTAATTACCAGAAATCGCAGTTCTGTCACTTTACTCTAACAGTTTGAAATGCCCGCCAAAGCACTTCCTGGAACTATCTGAAGTCTACATGAATCACGTGACGATCAAGCATTTAAAACTTCCGTTGTCGCAACTCTCTCTCTATATGGCTCTTATGTAACCATAGGAAAAGATGAAAACAAATGTATCTGCGTGGAGATCTCCCCGTATGCACTGAAAAAGTCCACTGTTCCAAATTGGTTACTACCCATTCCTTTTGTGGAATTAGAATGTCCAATCTCGTTGGGTCAGAAGAATCACCCCATCTCTTGTTACTATGGAAAGCCCGACAGGAACCTCCTCCTTGCTGCGTCATCAAAGTAAATCTCGAGGTGTGAAAGTGATGGGGGTTACTTGCGGTCAAGCACACATAGCCTATCCATTACACCAGTGGTTCTCAACCGGTTGGGCGCGCCCCCCCCCAGGGCACGAGTAGGCTACAATGGAAGGGAAAAAAAACTGGGAAAAAAATTTTTTTGGGCACATTTTTTTTATCACTAAACTACTGTCATAAAAAGTTATAGTTTTGTATATACATAACTCCTGAATAAAAATGTAAATGTGTTTGGACTGATTAAAAAAAAAAAGTTTTGAACAATTTTGATTGGTTTGTCGATAGTGAGCGCAAATGCAGGTGATAAGCGGTTTCATTAAGCGAGTCATTGAGTCGTTCTTTCAAACGATTCGTTCAAACGGCCGATTCATCAAGGATGAGACAGATGTTTGTGAATGGGTCATTGAATCTTTGAATCAACCGATTCTTTCACAACACTGAATCATTCAAAACACGATTGAGTATTGATGTGAGATGCGCTATGGCTATGCTGTGATCTTTGTTTGGATTCATCGGATCTATTTTCGCTGCTAAAATAGACCAAAACAGTCATTATTTCGTCTAAAATGTAAGTGACTTAATATTATTAACTTGTTTGTTGAACTGTCATATGAAATCAGTGTCACATTTTCAATCGTGAGGGGATGGTAAATTAAGTGATGGTCACTTGTCAGCTCTCTTGGTCGTCAGGTCGTGTGATGTATGTTGCTGAACTGTATTCAAATGTTATAAATATAAAAACGCCACATTTTGAAATTTAACTGCAGTATGTCAATTAAGTTTATTTGTGTGTGCTGCGCTTATAGACTTTAGAAAACGGCGCTCATTTGTTTGATTTCAACCTGTCTTTGCAAGGCCGCGAAACTCATATTTTGCTCCTTGCAGACAAAGTGCACGCCTTCACACAAAAACTAGACCTCTGGCATGGCCGCATCAGTCGAGGGAACTGCGACATGTTCCCCAGCCTTGCAGACTTTATCACTGATGCAGGCACGTCACACGATTTCTCCTCCCTATTTCAATCAGCATCTGAGCACCTGTCAGCAATGAGAAAACAATTTGCGACGTACTTTAAAGAGGATTATCGCTCTTTTGCGTGGGTTCGAGATCCGTTTGTGTGCACAGCAAACGAGCTATCAATTGATATGCAGGAACAGCTTATTGAGCTGAAGAGTGACAATAGACTGAAGGAACTCTTTAGCTCCTGCCCTCTTTCGTCATTCTGGGCAGCACTGATGCAGGAATAGAGTGCCGAAGTTATGACGTCACTTTGTAGGACAATTCTGAAGTTAGCGGCGCATGGGTTCCCTCGATCGAAAAGCTATGCATTTTCCCCATAGGCTTTTGGAAAATCACAAAAAAGAAGATCTGTGTTCAACAAAGAGTTGTGACCCTTACACGTTTTGTCTATCAAGATAATATTTACAAGTTAATCCAAAATTTATACATTTTGAAGCCTAAATAAAGCCGTCAGATATATAATGCTAACGGTAGGCTATAAACGGACTACAGCACACCATGGTCGTGGATCAACGTCATCATCAAGCTTCCTCAAACTTTATTTAAAGGGTAACTAAACCCCTGCTCAGAGTCTGACTCCACCCACTAGCAATATTTGAAAAATGCTGGAAAAGTGGGCAGACACCAGCGGAGATAGAGGGGACGAAACGAGGGCTGGGCTGAGCGGGGGGGGGGGGCGTGCACCTGAGACCCGTAGTGACTGATTAATTGACAGCTGCTGTCAGACTCTAAAATGGTGGTAATTTTCTCCAGGAGTATTACTATTATGTTATTATTATTCCTCACACGGTCGCAAGACGACATGTACATGAATCTGATGAGTTTTATCGAGTTGATGTCAATAGCGCGCGCTCTGTAGGCATATTCATATTTTGCCGCTATGTGAAAAAATCCAGCAAATGCGGCGGCGCGTTTGTCTACCCCAGAGGATTAACTTTAGCCTAACCATAAATTGTGATTCAAATATATATGATCACTCACCTCAAGACGCCGCTGCGGTGGAGTCCATGCAGGAGGAGCAGCGTTTGGCACTGCGTCGCTTTTCAGCGCGAGCTGTTTGGAGAAGCCCATTTCCACCTCCATTGCGTTGGAGAAGCAATCCCGCGTAAAATGCAGTTTGCACACTCCTACAGCTCTAGGCGGGAACTCGCGGTCTTCCAGGCCAAGGACATGCAACCGCTGGCGCCTAATTTCCAAGTCTGCTGGAAAGCTATACAGTCCAGCAGTGCTGTTGCAACCAGCAACACTACACCTATGTACCATCCTGACCACTGTACTAAATACAGATAATCTACGCTAACTTGAAGCTATCCTAACTGACGCAATACTATGCTACTAACTAACTATGCTTCTAACAATACTACACTAACAAATATGCTAATTAACTACCTAGACTACACTAAATAATCTAAATAACTATATAAATGCTATGCTAAATAGATGCTAAAATACTCTATCCTGATCGTTTTCAATACTCGCAATTCCAACTCCTGACTCGCTACAGTGGTTTTGACGAAACACGATGGTTTTTATACTGCCATGGGCGTGGTAGCTCGTACCAAGGGCGTGGTGAGCTGGAACCTGCTTACGTCAGCTGTCACCGGTTACGTCACGAAGTACCGCAAACAGCCAATAGGAAAATTCAACTGCAGTAGCCACCGTTCAACCTGAAGAGAGCAGCACTCAGACGTTTTTACACCATATATTGTAGAATTAAAACACTTTATACACAAATGTCAAAAAATCAATTGAATCAATGACCAGTACTATAAAGCCCCATTCTTACAGCTCATTAACTAAAAAAAGTTGGTTTAGGGTTTAGTTACCCTTTAAAAAACATGCTCGCTCATTATGATCTGCGCTGTGTATGAACACTTATCCACTTTTTCATGAGAAATATTGCCCATTCGTTTTTTCAAAAAATTTTAGAAACTAATTTTGTTTATGCGTGCTTCTCTGAGATTTTTTTAAAATCTTTTGTTAATGTTTTATTTATTCGTTTATTATTTTGTTAGTTTATATTTACCTTAATATTATTTTCTTTGTGATTAAGATTATTATGCCTGATCATTGTGCCCCAAATAAACTTTAAAGATTATCTTTCACTGTATTATGTTTGATTGTATGTTTGCATACCATTTGCTAATTCGCCAGAAAAAAACCCACGATTTTACCATCTCATAAGCACTAACGTTAGCTATGGCCGTATCAATTTCCAATCTTATGTCCTTTTTCTTAGACGATAGAAAAACCATAGATCGAGGAGAGAACCACTATAAATCTGGACATGTAGAACAGTGCAGATTAGATGCTGGTTTACTTGCCGGTATTGTAAGGGCCAGCATGAGGGACAAGGTTTATCGAGTCTCTGTAAGTAAAACTAGGGAGAGATAGAGGAGTTATAATAGTGTTCTATGTATTTAAGATAACTATACAAATAATTTCTGAACAAGCATAACACAGTTAAATTCCAAACATTTAATATAATCGTTGTATATAATTATATATGTTGAATTTAAGGAGAATTGTCCAATAGCATCAACAAATGCTTATTATAATATACTATAATTAAACCATATATGTTCCCTAAATAAACCATACATACTTATTTTGTTAACCTTTTCTATATATTTTTACCTGGTAATCCACAAGCCCCAATGTGAGAGCCAGTGTAGTAAATTTGATCTCACATTCACATTACTGTGAGCTGACTGGAGTGTAGTTACAATAGTATACAAGTAGTATACAATAGTTTAACATTTAATTTTTGGTTTTTGTCAGACAGGCGACTTACAGTGCATTAAGGCTATACATATCATCGTGTTCTCTGGGAATTGAACTCGCAACCTTTTGCACAGTTAACAAAATGCTCTAATCACTGAGCCACAGAAACCTTACAGCAAGAGTTGTAGTAAACATCTTTATTTTCATAAAATAAGTAAACTGAAAACAAACTATATACTAATTGCATAAACTGATAATTCACATGACAGGTCTCTACAGGGAAAGATGGCATTGTTGCTACACAATGTGAATGCCCACGTGGACAATACAAATGCAGCCATGCAGCTGCTTTGGCCATCTTTGCCATCCACAATTTCAGCTGCACAGACACCACATGTCAGTGGAAGAAGCCCAAAGTAGCTAAGAGCACACACTCTGTAGAGGAGCTGTTCCCTCCAACGAATGAGCCTTATAACCCACTGATACGAGAGCCAACAGCAGAGGATCGTGATTGGCTGAGGAACAGACTCAGGGGCAGGTACTCAGGAATGTCCTGGCTTCTCTCACCTGAGCCTGAAGAGAATCCTCACACCTTGGAAGCACATTCTGTTCCTAGAATTGTAGAGTCTGTAGGTCATCAGGGGTTTGAAGCTATCCTGGCCAGTATGGCTTTGTCAGAAGAGGAACGGAGGGCTATTCAGGTGGCAACAACTGGTCAGCGCAACAATCCAAACTGGCATTTATTTAGACGTGGAAGGCTGACTGCCAGCAACTTTGGAGCTGTCCTTAGGTCAAAGCGTGTGACTGCTTCTCTTCTTGCTAGGGTGCTAGGAAAGCAACAAGCCCTAGAGGGTGTTTTGTCTGTACAGGGGGTATTGTGAACGAGAGTGAAGCCATCCAGGCATTCACCACAGCAACTCAGATGCCAGTCCAGGAGTCTGGCTTGTGGCTGTCTCCATCAGGAGTGTTGGGAGCATCTCCAGATGGTCTGGTGGGGTCATCTGCAATATTGGAGGCCAAGTGTCTCTACGATGCAAGAGAAAAGTCAATTAGTGAGGCAGTGCAAAATAAGGGCTTCTGTGTCAGTATGGAAGGGGGTGTTTACAGCCTGCGCAGAGACCACCCCTACTCATCAAGTACAGGGGCAGCTTCACCTCACTGCAAGAGAAACCTGCTACTTCACTGTGTGGACCACAAAACAAAGTGTCATCATCCCCATATCCAGAGATGACACTTGGCAATCAAACCTGCAAGTCCTGGAAGACTTTTTTACGTCCCACATGCTTCCACAGCTGGCACAAAAGTAAACTGTAAATATTGTTCAATATATACATAGTTTATAAAGAGAACTGTTTATTAGAAGGTTGGCTAAAATATACATAGTTATTATTAAAATGAATGTTAGTTATTGTTAAGTTATTTGTAATGATATGACAGAATCTTAATTTTTGGGATAAACTTTCAATTTATTATTTGGCGGGTTGAGTGTCCTGAATGTGGATTATTTTTCTTCATTCAGACTGCAGCTCTTCTTTAGTTGTGCTACTATTTGGTTGTTCCTCAGAATTGATAGTGAGGGTTTGATCAGCCGGAGATGGTTCATCATCTTTGTCAGCCATAAATTGTGTAGCCATTTCCTCCTCTTCGTCCATGGGTGGTGGAACATTTTTAGGCACATCAGCGCTATCCTGTCTCAGGGAGTATGAATGATCTTCCAAAATTTGTCCAGTGGGAACATCATTTGTGGATAAAAACAAAACGGACATTTTTTCCCCCTGCAGGAAAATGACAGCTGCAGATGCGAGAATGGACACTGGGCTTCCGGTCAGCTCGTCTAAGGATAAATTCAAATAAGCAATGTTAGTTTTATGGAAGTTACACCTTTACAGATTAAAATTACAAAGGGGGTGGGGGGAAAATCACACAATAAAATATTTGTATTAAATTCGAATGGAGTTTTTCAGCATTTACATTAATCTTCTTCAATGATTTGTCCACGTTTATATAGCACATTAAATATAGTTAACATTTACTACTAAAATAACAAAGATTAATATAATTGTTACTTAATGCCTTAACTACTGCTGTTTACAAATACAATCATCAAAGCCAAGTTCACAAATATCAGGGTGCAGGACCCACCCTTTCTATAATTATATCAAAACAAGTTACAATAAAAGTCAATAAACCAGGTATTATTTTGAATATTTTAATTAAACACATTTCTCGACGTAACGTTAGCCTTTAATAAAACTGCAGCGGATCTAATCTATTAAACAGTGGCAAAGTAAACAAGCTTTTAGATATTTTAAGAGAAAGACAAAAGGTATTTTAGCTGTTGGTTTGGTTATGAAAAACGTTTATTCTTGCTAGCCTTTTTAACTCCATCTGACCGTCAAAGTAACATTAGCGTGTTAAGCAATATGCACCATTAAAGTTTCGTCGTGGCCACATGGAAATCATCGTTGTGTGAGCTTACCTTACGGCACGAACCCAGAGTCTCCGCCGGGTAACATCGGACGGAAAACGGTAAAACGAGCATCTTTCATTCGACGACTTGTGGTTGCATCTCGGGACAAAACAAAACACCATTGTCGAACTACAGTCTCTCCACAGAAATAAAGAACTGGTAATCAGTTACCTTAATATCACAGAATCCTGTGCACAAAAATATTTGGAAAAACTACAATTTGAAAAGACTAAATATATAACGTTGTGTATATTAACTGAAAGGTAAACTTCTAAGAACGTGAGGCTGAAACGCGGGCTAGTGAGAGATTTCCTGTTTGTCATGATGACGTCTAAAGTCCCCACCAAAGGATGTAGTCCCTTTTAGCAACTTGTTAGCAATCACCGTTTTTAAGACACAATAAAGTTTAAAAAACCACAAGCAGGTTATAACTGGTGTGTTTTATTTCATAGATCAAAACGTGAAAATATTTAGAGGCTTTGTTAACCACAGACCTTATTTCAGGCGATTTAGCAAAAAACCCATTCAAAAAACCCATAGACTTTAGGGCGAGGGAACCGGAAGTGGTAAAATGCTAACTCACTTCCGCGTTTTGGCCTACAAAGTGACGTCATAACTTCGGCACTCTATACCCTGAACTCTGTGACGTCGCCTTGAAGATTCTCCTTCCTTTCGCTTCGACATATTTGTGTGAGGCAGGATTCTCAAAAATGACTGCACTCAAAACGAAATACCGCAATCGTGCACAAATCGTGGATGATTTGAGGCTATGTTTATCAAACATTGAGCCAAGAATTGAGGATCTTTGCAAGGCAAAGCAGGCTCAGGTCTCACATTAACATCACCTTTCAGCAAGCTTCTGTAAAAAATGCAGAGGATGCCTACTATTAGGCCTAGTAATAATAACAATAATAAAGCATAAATTAATATCAGAGGTCTGGTGCCAATTCCCAATTATAGCAATAGCCTAGTAATGATAATAGGCCTACTGATGATGATAATAATAATAATAATAATAATAATAATAACAACAATAAAGCATGTAACCTCATATAATTATATAGCAATAGCCTAGTAATGATGATAGGCCTACTACTACTCATAATAATAATAATAATAATGCCTGCAAGCTCACATTAGAAGTCTGGTGCTACTGCCAATTATAATAATAATAATAACAAAAACAATAAAGCCCGGGGCGGGGCGGGGGGCACTGGGGCCTCAACTGCAATGAACCAGCTTTGGGGGGGCCCAGCTTGCAAAAGGTTGAGAACCCCTGGGCTATTGGGTTCATTCAAGGAGGAAAGGGTTCATTACATGACAGACAGACCCCTCCCATTATTAACCGGCAACATATTAATACCCACAACAGACTTTGAAATCAGCCGGTACTGTCTGAGACGTTCGTGGTGCTGAAATTGCCCCCCCTCCCCCGGCGCGATGTGGTCCGTGTTTTTCGTGTTTCTGTCTTATCTGGACAGAAACTTTGTCAAAGGTGAAATCTTAGATGCAGAAAAAGAGAGCAAAGAGCTGTTTTACATGCTCAACAGCACTCTCTGCACAAAAAGTTCAGTTGCAGGAGAGTTTCATCTCCATCAGGTCACCGATGGCATTGAAGAGGTTCACTCTGTGCATGACTCCAAAGGCGGTTTGGTCGACTGCTCTGTGATTCTAAACGAAATGCAAGTGAAATCCTTCATGCATGTTTGTAGACTCGCTTTAAGAGAGCAGAAAATGAACTCTGATTTTGAAGATGACTTTGACTGGGGTCTCCGAAGCAAAGGCGAACTGCAATAAGTTGAAACCAAAAGGCGACCGAAACATGGTTGTGACAAGAAAACAACCAAAAGAGTCGAACTCGGATGCTGCAAACAATAAGAAGACCCTCCGGAGATCCAAGCGAGGCTTCACGTATCCTGGGACGCTTTGGTGCGGTGCAGGGAACATTGCTGATCATTACGATCAATTAGGTGTGTAGTTTAATTCAATTAATTTAATGTTTGTTTAATTTTGAATATGCAAAATACAGATGAGTGAAAATTATGGGCAGGTGCATGATATTTTCTGATCATAAATGTGAATTTTCTGTCTCCAGGCGAATTTGCAGAGACCGACAAATGTTGCCGCGTTCATGACCACTGCCCATACGTCATCCATGCATTCTCCTCCAACTATGGATATACCAACATTAAATGGCACTCCATTAGTCACTGCGACTGCGACAATGCGCAAGTTTGATATAACTAAACTGAAGAATAAAAACAATAAGTCAGCCCTAAAGTGCTACATGATGGTTTTATTCAAGTCAAAGTATTATTTAACATCTCTAAATCAGCCTGAGTACATGAGTACCTACAAAACAATTTTTTAATCGTGAGATTAAGTAGAAAGAGCTCCTAAAGGTAACAGTGCAGGTTACCACTTTTTAGTCTGATAACTGACAATCTTGTCCTGAAGTGTGATGTACTACTTCCTTTAAAACTTCTTAAATGATCTTTGAAATTCCTGTATAATTATTACATGCAATTAACTATAACGTCATATTAATTGAGACATGTCATATTTGTACTTTTACCTCATTTCATTTGTCTCACAGCATGATTAATTAACCGCAAAATAGCTAAAATGTCATTAAAAATGTAAAGAAAAAACTTGTAATAAATCTAAATTATACACCTATAAATATACACCTTTCCTTATTATTGATTGATTGATTGACAGCTTTATTAATCCCTGTGGGGCAAAACTCATTTGCCACCAGTTCAACTCATACTTATACAAACAGCAAACCATATAGACATTATATACACAAATATCAACAAATGAATAAAAAAAAACATAAAATGACAATTGAGACATGATTATCAGCTAAAGGTGCAATAGAGCTATACCACATCTACCAGTGTTCTTATACGGTACCTATATTCAGTATACATTTAACCAGTAAACTTAGTTAAAAAAGGTCATGACCATGTTATTTATCAACTACCCTACTATATGTACAGTAGTCTAGAATGGAAAATTGTCTCATAAACAGGTTTTATAAAATGTAGGCTATAGCTACAATGTGACAAAAATATATATATTGTGTGTATTGTTTACTGTACATTGTATAGTAGTATTGTATTGTGTAAGTATGTGTACATTAGATATGTCAATTGTGTTGTGTAAATCTGATGTTAATTGTAAATCTGGTATATGTCTCGTCACTGTCATGACTGCTGTTGCTCGCAACTGCACACAAGACTTTCACCTTCTGTTGCACTTGTGTACATAGTAGTGTGACTATAAAGTGATTTGATTTGAAAATGATATTGTGACCAGTTTCAAATACACACCTAAAATATACACTTTCCTTATACATCCGTTGCTTGTATATACATTTATAACATAATCTTGATGTAAAAAAAAAATATGACCATGTTATTGATCAACTACACTACTTTATGCAGTCTTAAACTGTTTATAATATACAGTATGCAGGCTATAGATGAATATATATATATATATATATATATATATATATATATATATATATATATATATATATATATATATATATTTATATTTATATATATATCAACAATAATTATCTTAAGTTAAAAATACTGAAATAATATGAAATTTTTCTACATTTTGTGACAGTTGTCTCAATATGTATTGCTAATGATGCACATATGTCTGCATCAAACAGGTTAAAAGAATGCCTGAGACTTGTAAATGACACTTCATCCCGAGTGGTTGGACAAGCCTTCTTTAATGTGATTGAAGCGCCTTGATTTGAGTTCTCTTTTGAAGAACAGTGTGTTGAGCGTCACTGTTATGGGGTGTAAGTATTAAATTCTATGGAAATGTAAATCCACCCTCTTATGCTCCAGAATACTCTTCATTATCCAAATTAATGCATTTTTCTTCTTTCCATCATACAGGTGTAAGAGGTATGACAGAGTTCCCATTGCAGTGATTAAAGAATCAATCTCTTATGACTTTGGGGGAATTGATGTCATTGATGTATTAACACTAGCTCCTCCTAAGGAGAAACAGTCTATCAAAGAAAAGAGAAATAAGACTCAGAACACAGAGAGCACAACACAGTCAACATTCTCTGAATCTAAGTCCACCACACCTGAGGAGCCCTCGCTTTCAAACGTGGTCACGGCTGCAGAGGACTTCATCAAAGTGCTCGCCACCGTTTCCACTTCACAAAGCTCATCCACAGATGCGAGTAAAGGAGAGACACAGTCGTCAGAGAAAAAGAGTAAGAAAAGTCCTGGCAAAAAGAAAAAAGAGAACAAGAAGAGACGAGGAAAGGGTAAAGGAAGAAAGAGAAATCAAAAACTTGAGGTAGTGTTAAATGTTGACGAAGGACTGGCGGGTGCACCTTCGACCAGTCAAACGGAAGAGGTCATGGGTAAGAACAATTTTGTAGAGAACCCTACAGAGACCAGTCGGTTGAACGCAAAGGAAGACAATTTAATGAATAGTGTGTTAGATGCTGTGGGAAATGGGCCACTTTATAATAAGATGCAATTGGTGCAAGATGAACCTCAGAGGACAATGAATGACAATAAGGAGGTTGTAGCCACCACAATAAATACAGAAAAAGAGCCAGAGATTCTAGAGCAGAGACAATCAAACAATGCAAAGTTATCATCGATCTCACCTAAAACTCCCATTACCCCAACTATACGTGATAGAAGCGCTAAGCTAAGACAAAGAGGTGGAAGGAAAAAGCAGAGAAAATATACCCTCTCTACAGAAGTTACCCAATCGTTTTTAACCGGAGATTCACATTCAACAGTTATGGCAGTAGGCATTAGCCTTGCAACGTCCACAACAGAGAGTCCCATTAATGCAGTAAGAAAGGAAATGCCTTACAGTACAGAGTACAAGGATGAAACGGGACCTGTAGTCACCACTAGAGCTACACAAAATACACCCATTGTTAGAACCAAAATACCAAGTTCGAGGCAGAGAGAAAGAAGAAAAAGAATGAGGAAAATCATTAGTTCCTCTACAGGAAAAAATAGTACAGAGGATCCCCTAATGGTCACTGGCTCTGAGATAATGGAGGTAACAGGTGCTAGAGAGATTGGGGTTAGACCGTCTTGAAAACCCAACAGAAAGCTTTGCAACAGCAAGATCAAGTGAAGGAACTCCAAGGAAAAACAGACAACAAAGTTTGAAGGACAAGAAGGGAAGAAAGAAATCTAAAGTAGGACACTCTAAATCTTCCAAAGACAGGCGTGTAATCAGAATCTGCTATGAAACCATTTTAACTGACGTTACAGACACAGCACCTCTCCCTACTCTGATTGAGAATGACACAGTGCTTCAGTCAATGCCTCCCAAGATAAATACGGCAACAGTGTTTCCCCTAATACAGACTAACTCTCCATCCATGGTGACCCACAGACCTAGAACCCGAAGAGAGCCAGGAAGCGAGGGAAAAGAGAGGAAAACTTAAGAGAGTGTGATATTCACAGCCTGATCTCATGAAAGTGTTGTGACTGCTGCAACATTTTTGTGAAATCACGTGGTTCCTAACACGTATTGTGGCAGATTTGAGGTAAAATGTCCACTGTGTGGCGCTTAAAGAAAGTTACATTTCCTCCCAAAAAGAAGAGGTTTTTAAGGTTAGGGCTCTATCAGGTTTTCTATCAACAAAACCTGCCTCCCTGCCCTAAACCTTAAACCTAAACCTAACCCATAGTGTCACAGCATTGAGAAAAGTAAGTGTTTATGAACCAATAATCTGCCATTTTACTTGTGATTTGTGTGAAAGGGCATACAAGTCTGTTGGTGTTGCACCTCTAGTGTTCACTTCACCAGGAAACTGCCGCAATACGCACAACGAGCCACATAAAAATCTATTTGCAAAAATGCAGTAATAGTAACGTAATTCTATGAGACCAGGTTGGACATTCAATAGGCTTCACATGCTGAAACCTGAGAGTTCACTGCAAATTTGCTGCAAACTTGCCTCAATTCGCTACAGATAATTTTCACATGCAAATGAGCATTGCTGCAAACTTGCGGCAAATTGTCCATTGTTGCCAAAGGTTTGTCAGAGGTTCACCACTACCGGTGAAGAGCTGCAAGCTTCTGGTTAACATTTGTGGCAAATCACAAGCTCCTTTGCATGTGAAAATAACAAGCAGCAAACTTGCGGCAAGTTTGTGGCTAGTTTAGATTTTTTGTTTTAATAAGCAGCATGTTATACCTTCTCTGTTTTTATATATCCTGTGATGATAGACTGACAATCGGATAATTTTTTTGAAGCATATGTATCTCAACATGATTGCTGAATAAAGAATAGACAAGCAGTGTCGGTTCTGCTATAGTGTGGTTTAAGAAAACATTCCTCCGCACCACAGTATGGGGTTTTGTTTTTACTAAATGGTGTGCATTTAGCGTACATACAGGTAACGGTCTCTCATCTGCAGTGCATTGAGTCCATTTATGATTGTCTTTGTTCTAGCAGGGAGACTTTGGCCTTGCTAGGCCCTTGCTGTGGGACTTAAGGCACTGAGTAGAAAGGGGTCACATTCTTCACAAAGGATAATCTGGTTTTGGTGCCCCACACACCTGTCAACTTTAAATGAGTATTGTAACACTCAGATCTCCCATCAGCTGACACTCACATGCTCTTGCTGGAAGGTGCCTTCGCAGAATCAGTTTAAAGTATGCATGTGTGAACAAGGGAAATTAGCATAAGATGTATATGATGTGAATTATTTAAATCAAATTGTTGAGTGTTAAGATAATGCATATGGTGTAGCTGGTTTTGAATATTCAAATTTATTTAATTTGAAGGTTTGGGTATTTAGCTTCCTTCAATCACCACTCCAAAAAATATTTTTGCCTATTTTCAAGATGTATCCATTTCTTTTGAATAACACGTTTCTATCTAATTGAATTGTCTAATCTTTAACTAAATAAAATGTACTTACATAATGCAAGTTTTATTAATTACTTTTCTTCAAGAATATTCAATTCAATTAGAGGAAATGTGTTATTCAATTGAAATGGATACATCTTAAAAATAGGCTAAAATATTTTTTTTGTACAGTACATGGCCCTAAAACATATGTTTATAAATGCCATTCATTGGATAACAAAACGGTTATCCAAGTGGCATTTACTTTAAAGAAAGCACAAAAACACTTTTAAGCGAATAATAAACATATAACAATAATAATCATAAAAATAAGTTGGATCAGTTTCAAATTATGAATCAATTGATGTACTATTCAAAATCAAGACAAAAGTATTTGGACACTTTCTGTTTGTCAAATGTTAGTGGAACATTTCCATAGTTAATATGATGAACTACACTTGTGTGAATTGGTTTTAAGTAATCGCAAAAATAGCTCAGAAAAGCTCTAGCATCACTTGTTTGCAGATGACAATTGCTTTAGTATTGTGATATCTATTTCAATGACAGATTCAGACATTTTTTTTTAGTGTAACTAAGGTGTCCAAAACACTTTTTGGGGGCCACTGTGTTCAAACAATGGTAATAGAGCTTTATTTTAGCCTGTGAAATATCACCTAAATGCAACACTTTCTTGTGAAAATGTAAGATTTTCAAAGAAAACCAGCAAAAAATCTCAGTTGGCTACACTAAAGGAAAACCAATAGGATTTATTTTATTCAAATGAAGGACCACACAATTTTATTCATATCCTAATCTCAGCCGAACATCACACCATTTTGTATCTTTCTTCTCCATGACTCTGCTGTACTCAACAGTTTCAGAATAAGAAAAATATGTGGAGTCTCATACCAGTTTCCCGGTTCCCAGACATGGAATAATAATCTAGCATTCAGTGGGTGTAGGCTTTATGAATTATATACATTCCAAAACAGTACAATAGTATCACTTACAAAGGATAAAATACTATTCATGATTGATTTCACACTGTTACATACTGTTATGGTCATGGAATTGGGGTTAAGAGGGCGGGCTCATGTTCCCATGAGAACAAGAGGCTTTTGCTGAGTAACGGCATGTTTGTGTCCACATGCCGAGTAGAAATGCAAGGGGTCACCTAAAGACTGCAGAGGAACTAGAATTAATGTGACAGAAATATGAAAAGTTGCAAGAGCAACATTCAGTAGGTAGGTCCAACCTTATATAAAGTGTCTTTTAACTACTGTATTTACTTACATTAAAAAACAAGTATTTAATATAGGCTAATGTGTTTATTGTGTACATTAAATGTGAAAATCTCATGATTCTCATTTGCTAATACTAAGATTATAGGGTCAACAGTTTAATTCCAGATGTAATTACTTTAAATGTATGTACAATATAATGACACAATAATGCAATAAATACATTGTATCATATGCTTAATTGTTTTAATGTAAATACAGTCCTAATATAAAGGAGGTTCAGAAGGTACTGTATGTCCTCACAATATGAACTCATTTGACAAAATTTGGTTTAATGTAAAGGGTTTATATTAATGTTCTGTGCCCCCCTTTGACCCTCACGTTTTCACATGGCATTCTGCTACAGCAAAACAATGAGCTGGTAGCTATGAATTTTTTTTTGAGATGCCAATTATGCATAAAGAGGAAACATGGGGCCACAAAATTAATGGAAATGCAAAAAATTGTTGAAGTAGTTTTGTTAACACCACTGATATGTTGGACGGCAATAATCAGTAATTAGTTAAACGTTGTGAGACACTTTGTTGATTATGGGCCAGCACTTCAGAAATACAAATAAAATAGCTTTTTAGAGGAACACAATGTGTCAGAACACTTCTT
Organism: Xyrauchen texanus; assembly: GCF_025860055.1. Taxonomy (NCBI): domain Eukaryota; kingdom Metazoa; phylum Chordata; class Actinopteri; order Cypriniformes; family Catostomidae; genus Xyrauchen; species Xyrauchen texanus. The sequence continues at coordinate 15,081,761 of NC_068313.1, read as the reverse complement.
GACCAAACACAATCATATTTAATAAGTAAAAAAAAAAAATAAGATTGATTTTTCTGTCCTCTGCTTTTAATGCTTTCAGTACTTTTACAGTATTTAACAATTGTCACTCTTTTGTTTAAAAGAAAACCAGAACAAGCAAATAACTATTTGTGAGTTCCATCACATACAAATTTATGGTGAAAGAAAACACAAATACATAAATTGTTTTAAGCCATGACATGAATAAAACTACTTATAAAGAATCTGTGCACACTTTGATTTTCACAGAATTTCATCACCTGTCATTCACAAAGTTCAACTGTACACATTTCCTGCCCCTTGCACGCTTGTTTATTAAATATTTAGGCAAATTTTGGTAAATGGTCTGCACTTATATAGCACCTTTTTAACCTTAGCGGTATTCAAAGCACTTTACACTGTGCCTCATTAACACACCAATGACAGCAGAGCTGCCATGCAAGGCACTAGCAACTTGGGGTTCAGTGTCTTGCCCAAGGACACTTGTGGAGTCATGTGGGCTGAGAATAGAACCACCAACCCTGTGATTAGTGGCCAACCCACTCAACCACCTGAGCCACAGCTGCCCCAAGGTATGATTTCAGCTACCAAAATGAGGAAATTCCTATCAGCTCCATTCAAGGGTGTAGCCAGGAAATTAATTTTGGGTGGGCCTCAACAAAAATGGGCCCACCCAAATAAATACATTTTTATTTACAACCAAATTTTCTCTAACAACAGAGAAGCACATTCACAGTTCTTTCACACTTTTAGAAATCTTAATTTATGCTATATTTATGAATATAAACTATTTCATAAATATATATTTGAAGTCAAAGAATGATCTTTCAAATTCAGGGTGGGCCTGGCCCGCCCTTGGCTACACCACTGGCTCCATTTAACACATTTTACTAGGTTTAAATCCCTTCCATAAAATTCTGCAGATAGTCATGGTTTCAAATGTAAACTATTTTCTTCACAATTAAGCTTAGTCTACATAAAGTTACATAAAGGCAAATTATAAAGAGCCACATGAACTCAAAAATTTGTATTACAGTCCTTCTTACCATTTCAACAATAATTGCTTCAATAATTAACATACTGAGCAAGTATCCCTGCTGCAAAAATGAATCCTATATAGTAAATAAACAAGAGCACAGATTTGATTCTAATGTTGTGTTTCTTATTTTTTAAGCCACCAATGCTCATTTCAGATCACCAAAATATTCCATTTACCTCATAGGTAAACCAATGTCTGAGAGACAGCAAACATAAACAGCAAAGCAATTGTCTCTATTGAACCATACATACTTGCACATGGGGAGGAGCACTTAGGACATACATCACTGCACTAGCAATGTCATCTGCTTCTAGACACTGTTAACTTGACATTTAAACATTTAGATGTGTTAACAAAAACCTTTAATATGCCCCACACAACAAAGAACTTTTGAAGAAAGTTTGTTAGTTATATACCTTCAAACTTTTATAGGTAGAAGCAGCCTTTCAAGAACGGGTAGTTAAACTCTGTCAAAGAAAAAGTATTCTTTGTGCCACCATTCTCTTTTGGGCATGTTATAATATCAATGATAAATTACTCAGAAAAAAGGCATCATCCAAAACTCAACAGTTGGTTTGATAATGGCTAAATATCATCTTTTAATATTGTAAATGTTTATTAGCCTGCTCTTACTGTGGCACGTATTTGGGATTTGGCCTCACGTAACGTAACTCGCCGCAAAATTGTCGCAAACACACCGGGGAGAGCAGTCACAGCATATTTAGTGGCCATGCAGAAATGAATACCAGCAACGTGCATAACTCGGTGTCCAAACAAACTAAAACACACATTTTAAGATTTCGAATTCTTTACTGCCTGGGCACTGGCAGGAACATAAATGCAGTTGCGGCACTAGGGGGTGGCCAGGGGTGGCCTTGGCCACCATGGACCATAGCCTGGAAAACATTTCTGTACCTATGAATATTAATGATATGGCCATCATCAACATTTGTTTCTTTCATGGAGAGGTAAGCCTCGCGTGTGCACACTGACAGTCCAATGACATTCACCTGCAATATAGAACATTTTGAGGCGAGCACCATCATTCTCTTTCTGCATGTTGGCAGATGTTTATTTGTTCATGGAGTTACTTACATATATCATAGTCCTTCAGCCACTGGTTTGCCCTCTAAATATAATCTCTGAGAGAGCCAAGCCAGCGTTACAGATGCACACGTCAATGCCCTTATATTGAGCTTTCATCCATGTGAACATAGATAAGATTTGCTCCTCCACAGACAGATCGCATTTGTATGGAATCAGAGTTCCACTGAATCCAGAACTGATGCATTTTGCGAAAGGCAAGAGTATTTCACGGTACAACCATGCCTTTCCAATGATCCATCCAGTACTCTCACAAAGTTTGTACAGAGCAGCAGCAGCTGACAGTTTGCAGTGATCTGTCCTGAAACCCTTCCACAGTCAATGAATACTCAATGTATATAGTTTCTCGCCAACAGCACTGCACGCCCTATTCTGTAACTATGATGCATTTTTACAGCCATGACAGAAGGTCATAAGCCTTTTTATTAGAAAGTGTTCATTCATTAGGATTGGCCAGTTTCTGAGAATATCTACCTTCCCTGAAACACATTATTTTAAGTGTATTTTACCTTTGCACACTTCTGGGCCAATACATATGTAAGACTTTGCTCTTTAAAGAACATCTGGAAAAGCATAGGTACTTAAAACCTTATCCACAATATTTGTGATATGTATTACGACATAATATTATGATTTTTTTCTCCTACTTCTACACTCAATGAGCACTTTAATAGGAACATTATTGTCCTTATAAAGTGCCCAATGTTGTTGTCTTCTGTTGTAGTCCATCCACCACAATGCTCAACATATTGTGCATTCTGAGATGCAATTCTGGTCACTTTCTGTCAGATCGAACCAGTCTGGCCATTCTCCGTTAACATCTCTCATCAACAAGGCATTTCTGTCCACAGAACTGCCACTCTAAACTCTAGACATTGTTGTGCATGAAATTCCCAGGAGATCAGCAGTTACAGAAATACACAAACCAGCCCTTTGCAGAACATTAACTGAAGCTCCTGTCCCGTATGTGCATGATTTTATGCATATTCATGAATTTAATGTTGAAAGACACATGTAAATTCAGAGCTAATGTACAATTGTAAAGAAGCATCACTTGTTCTTTGTTCACCTTTAAATGTTCATCACGTTAAGCATAATACATTTAACTTATTCTTGATTTTTCATTCATTACAAAACTGAAAAGAGCAGAGACAGGGCAGTGTTCTGATTATAAGCCATTTGCATTTCATAACAAATTGCATTTCAAAAGATTTAAAATGTAAAATTATTGTTTACAATAAAGTAAGATAATATGGGGACATTCCTATAATTTTTGGCAATTCTCTATATCATATAGTAATATATCTGTGAACTTTTAAAATGATGATCAAGATGATGTGGGTGCTTGTTCCTGTTAAAATGTTCAGGTTATGGCAACTGTTCCACAGGCCTCATCTGAATGTCACCAATCTCCAGAAGGTGGGGAAAAATAAAACTTAATATAAATAATAAATACAATTAAAAAATAAATTCTGCAGTACTGTACATGCTTACCTGGATGTGAGGAGGAGTGCTAAGGACATACACTAAAGTCATCTGCTTCTAAAAACTGTAAATAGGACATTTAAATATTTGAAGGGGTAAGCAATGACCTACAACATGTTCCAGACAAAAATAAAAATCACTATTTGTCTATACCTTTATACTTTAATAGGTGGAAGCAGCCCTTTCTGGGTCATGACTAAAGAACCGAAAGACAAACTGTGTCTCCACTAAACCCGGAGATATACACTTTTAAAGAAAGAGTTTTATTAGTGCCATTGTAGTATAGTGATTCTGGTTTTCCTATAATATAATACGGCAGTAGGGGGCAGTAGAGAGATTGTGTAGAGGAGGAGTGACGGAAATGACTCGAATAAAGATGACACTAAGATGACATGAGCTGGAATCTTGAATCTTTATTTTACACAACACAACATATCTTGGTGACGAGGATGAAAAGGAGAAATCTGTACACTTGTTGAACTTAGTATTGAACAAGTACAGATAAGAAAGGATGGAACAAAAACTCGCTATGGCGTCAGCATGGTTAATGCCGCCGGGACCACTCAACCTCGGTGTGGTAGATTTATACTCTGAGTATAAAATGTGGAGAGAGTCTTACATTTTCTTTGAAATAGCGAGAGGATTAACCGATGCAGAAGATAATGTGAAACGAGCTACATTGCTGCATTGGATAGGAGCTCTGGTGCAACAAATTTTCGCCAATCTGCCAGGTGAGAAAAACACATATGAACAGGCCGTAGCTAGGCTGGATGCAGATTTCATTCCTCGTAGAAATATTGTGATGGAACGTCATACATTTAGACAAGTCATCGGATGAAACAGTAGATGCGTTTTTGAATTTATTAAGAGAGTTAGCCAAATCATGTGTTTGGGGCTTTGGAGTAGATATGTTAAGAGGTCAACTGGTGGAAAAGAGCAAAGAGAAATTACCAGGGCTGGATTGGTAATCTGGCATACTGGGCATTTTCCCAGTGGGCCGACGTACTTTGGGGGCGATCAGGGGCAGACTAGCCATCAGGAGAACCGGGAATAAGCTGAAATGATCCACCACGTTATGCAAAACAGGCCACAAAACGGTGCCGCGATATGCAGAAGGGGCAGCGATATGCAGAAACATTGACAAGAAGAAACGGTTCAGAAAATTTACAAAATGAGAAGAAAAAAACAGCATTCAAAGAAAGACTGGTAAGAAATGTGAAAGAGTCAGATTGAGATGATTCAGAAGAATTTGTCTATTCAAAGAAACTATAAAAATGGTAATTGATACAGGCAGTATGAAAAATGTCATTAGTTTTGCAACTAGTTTTGCTCAGAAAGGTATCACATCAAAAGATTCTTTGCTTATGGACAAAAGATTCCTCTGAAATATGTAGTTTTTTTATGCTTGCCTAACATACAGAGACAAAAGCATTCAAGACACTATCTATGTGATAAAAGGAACTGTTGAGCAACTGCTGGGAAGAAAAGCTTTTTTTTGATGTGGGAGTTTTACAGATGTCTCCTGTGAACAAAGCTGAATTTGTCCCAGATAGATTGAGTAAATTGGCAAAAGAGTATGAGTCACATTTCAAAGGACTTGGGCAAATTGCAGGATATTCCCATAAAGTCGAAGTGGATGAAAAGATTTCACCTGTTGCTAAGGGATTGAGAAGAGTTCTGTATCACATGATTTAATCTGTCAATCAAGAGTTTGACAAAATGATTGATGAAGGAAATAAAGAAGAAGTCAATGAAGGAGCTGAATGGATTTCCAATCTCCTGCTCATACCAAAGAAAGACAAAACAGAGGTGAGATTATGTGTAGACCTGAGAGATGTAAATAAAGCTGTCATACGAGAAAGACATCCAGTTCCCACAGTAGATTGTACACTGCAAGCAATGCAAGGTGCAAAAGTTTTTGCTAAATTGGATGCAAAGAAAGGATTTTGGCAAGTTGATTTAGCTGAAGAGTCAAGAAATCTCATAACATTTATCACACATAGGGGGTGTTTTCGATTCTGAAAGGTTCCCTTTGGCCTTTGTAGTGCACCAGAAGCGTATCAGAAAGCCATGGATTTAATTATTTGTGGATTAACAGGAGTAGTTTGGTATATGGATGATTTAGTAGTGTATGCTGAAACTGAAAGTGAATTGCAAGAAAGACTAAGAAAAGTATTTGAAAGATTCAAGTAGAAAGGACTGAAACTAAACAAGGACAAGTGTTCATTTGGTCTTCAACAAGTAGAGGTTCTTGGTCATCTGATAACATCTGAAGGAATTAAACCAGATCCCAGGAAAGTAGAAGCTGTGTGTGAAGCACCAAGACCCCAAAATGTGAGCCAATTGAGGTAGGTACATGTGGATACCTGATGAAGTTCATTCCAAATGTTGCAAACATCTCAGAACCACTCAGAAAGTTGACAAGAAGAAATGTTCAGTGGTAATGGTGCAACATTGCTTCCACCGCATATTCATCATTTAGGATGGAGATTAAAACCCTATATTTATAAAATCGAGGACATTGTGGGCAAATCAAAGATTGCTGATTCATTATCAAGACTTCCCTTACCAAAAACTGAGTTTACTGACTATGTAGGGGATTATGTGGGTAAAGTATTGTTAGTTCAGACACATGATCTAAAAGCACTGACACTTGATGAGATCAGAAAAGCAACTAAGCAGGATGAAATGCTGCAGAAGTTGTTACAAGTAGTTCAAACCGAACAATGGCCAAACCAAGTGACAGAAGCACTGATGCCCTATCAGAGATGTGTGACTGAATTGTCAACATATGATGATCTTGTTCTTCGTGGAGGTAGGATTTGACTTCCTTCTACTCTGGTAAAAACAGCTTTAAGATTAGCCTATAATCAGGGTGTAGTCAGAACAAAACAGTATAGAGGTACATTTTATTGGCCTAACATGGATTCTGCTGTGGAAAGGATGGTTAGAGATTGTGCTGCATGCATAATGAATCAACCTCTTCATGGTGATCAACCATAACAACTGCTTGAGTTACCGCCGAGACCATGGACATTGACTTAGTAGGTGAATTCAAGGTGAATATATCCTTACTGTTATTGATTATTATTATTTGTTTCCTGAAGTAAAAGATAATTTCTTCCATATGTTGGAGATATTGTGTATGTTGCAAATATGGAACAAGGAAAACTGGATGCAAAGTTCAAAGATTCCAAGTATGTACTTTTGAGCAAGACATCAGATAACTCATTTGAACTTGTAAATACAGAGGATGGTTCTTTGATTAAGAGAAATGTGAAACACATTAGACATGCACCATTGTTAATGGTGTCAGAGATTCCTGATCTTGAGAAGGAAAGTGTGAGTTCACAACCTCAAAATAAACAACCTCAAGTTGAACAAATGCAGACAAGTGTGTCTGGAGAAGAAGTGAGATTGTCAGAGACACTTCCTGTTGAAAAACTTGTATAAGAAACTTGTGTTAAAACAAAGAAACAAAGTTCTGTTACAGAATTTTTTTAAAGTGTAAATGTAAGTTTTCTGACAAGGAAACGTTTTGTCATAAATTCTAAACAAAGGGAGGGATGTAGTATAGTGATTATAATTCTCCTATAATATAATAAGGCAGTAGGGGGCAGTAGAGAGATTGTGTAGAGGAGGAGTGATGGAAATGACTCTAATAAATAAAGATGACACTGAGACAGCAGGAGCTAGAATCTTGAATCATTATTTTACACAACACAACAGCCATAATAATTTTTGGACATGTTTTATTATGATTAATCACGTTATTATGATTAATCAAAGTCTCCATTGAAAACAGTTGTTGATTTGCTCTTACTGTTGACTTGCAAAGGCCCTGGGGCCAATTATCTCCAAGGGCCCCCCTCCACCTGTGAGTCTTGGCCTCCCGTAACTCTTGCTGCATGCCCTCTGTGATAGCAGTCACAGCATATTTATTGGCAGTGTAGAAGTGTACATCAGCGTTGGGTACGACTCTGTGTCCACACATGATGAAACATATTTTTAGATATTGAAATCTTTGGTGCCTAGTCTCTGGCAGGATTATGAATGCAGATAAAATGTCCAATAAAATTTCTACCTGTTAATATTAATGATATGGCCATCTCAACATTTCTGTCTTTCATGGAGAGGTAAGCCTCACGGGTGAGCACTGAGAGTCCAGTGACGTTCATCTGCAAAATACGATTCTTTTCATCTTGGATTTGTCTCCCATTTAAATTCTTATTCCCTGTTGTTCTTATATACAGTATAGTGTTCTCTGGTAAAACTTAACACCTGTTTGTGATTGAACAAGTTACTTACTGCAGTTAAAATAAATGCAAAGACATAATTTTAAAGTATTACATTGTTTTTATTTACATACTGTATCTTTTCACAAACAGTAGTCTATGCATTGTGGGGGAGATGGGATTCCATTCGTCCCATTAGATCTTAAATGGTGGTATCATTGACCTTATATCTGTCACAGGAATTGCTCAGAGTTTGCAATATTTCTGTGTGAAAAGAAGTAAGTGGATCTTATTGGAGCATTATCCACATAACAAAGACAGTGATCTTTGAAATATTAATAATTTATGGCAAATCCGGAGTTTGTCCTGATCCACTGATCCTGATGGAAGTTTAAGGAAGCCCAAATCTCCAATAATCTTTTGGAAACAGGGTGCTTTAACCCCACAAACATACAGCACTGTATGTGTAGTCCGTTTCCCAAACAAATGACTGTTATGAATCTGTTTTTTGTGTGAAGCAAAAGCGCTTTTACATCAATCGGAGCAGTTACTAATTTAATCTTACACTGGTCCACAAGTTATGAATGTCCAACTCAAAATTAAATAACTCTGGAAGTCTCACAAGCCTGAAATCCAACATTAAGGCGCCTGCATACTTTATACAAAATCGAAGAACAAAAGGGTGTGACATCATGAGAACAAAATCCTTACAAAACAAAGGTGTTTTTGCATTCATTTCAGTGGTTCTTTCATAAAAAAAATTCCGGCTGCTAAACACCTTCTTTCTGCCATTGGTCCACATCATCAGTAGATGTGACGTGGAGCTCCACTTCCTTTTAGGCGACAGTAAATTCCCGTTCACAGCAGCGTGCAGAGTTATTAGTGAGCAGGTGCAAACTCTGTATGATCGTTATGATCAGTTTCATCTTAAACTACAATAACAGAGTGTAATCGGTGCATATTATGGCCCCGTATATTGTGTTAGCGAATTAGTGCCATGGATGCACAATGCAATCTTTCCGCAAAAATTACACAGTACATTATCCACAGCATATATATATTACTTTAAATCATCATGGAGTAGTTAAAGCAGCTTCTTTTACTGCTCCTGTGTGAATTCTACTCATAGAATGAGGCATGAATTCATTGACAATACATTTTATGTGTAGTTTTAGTTGATGTTTTACACATAGTCTTGAGCGTCCTCATATTTAAAAACATTTCTAAATGCCTCCCCCTGCAGTGTGGCGGTTATATAAATGTTTGAATATAGTATGTTGTTTCAATTTGTTTTAGTTTATTTTCCTCTGAACAAAGAATGAAGAAGAACTTCTCTGTAAGTGGTCTGGGGCCTTTAGACTACATTCCTGTAGTCTAAACTGTCTCTTGGACTGTTCCTGTGTTTATTTAATGTTGTACTTTAGACCTGTGAAACTTAAATTAAGCAGTGCAGTTACTGACTGGTTATTTATTTGACAATGTGCAGTTAAAGATACACAAGGTTTATGGTAATAAGGGGAATTTCTTAAAAAAATGGCAACAGGCTCATCCTGACGTGGAGCTGACGAAGACGGTCCCGGCTGCTCCTCCCCTGCCAGAGCATCACACACTTCACATCTTGTCACATTTGTGTAGGACCCATCTGTGCATATTCCCTTTAATACATTTCTAAATTCAGGCCAATTAGTCCCCAAAATTAGCAGATGTGTGAGGAGGGAACTAACCGTGGCTAACTGTTTTGTTCCCCGAAATTTAATCACAAGGATCACCACAGGGTAGTTGTGAATATCCCCATGTACACACTGCACCCTCAACGTTTTAGCTGTGCCAAAAGCCTCATGCTGAACCAAGCGTTGGTGAATTGTGTTTTGATTTCAACCCCTGTCCACCAATGCTTGGTGAGTACCCCCCTTGACACTTACCACTCATGCCCGATCGGGGGCAGCCTGCAGAGTGACGGGGACCTGACCACCATCCCCAGCTCCACCCCAGGGCATTGATCCTGAAGGTGTCCCGGATCCCCGCAACTCCAGCAGGCTGGCCCAGGCACCACACCCGCACCTGCATCAGCGGATACTTCCACCTGAGGGGGAGGGTGGCGGGGCACCGTAGATGCTGGGGGCAGTGCAAACCCCCACTGCCCCCCGTGGGGCAGGAACAATGGATTAGCTGCTCCAGCATAATCTGGTCAATCACTAACACGATGTCAAGAGCCCCCGCCAGCAGCCATTTCTGGCATGCGTCACTGAGCCGTTGTGTGAAGGCAAACGAAACAGCTGGCGATAATGCTCTGGACTCGCGGCCAACCCGCTGCAGGATGGACTTCTTCAGGTCCTTATAAGCCAGGAGGTTAGCCGCCGGCAGTTGTTGAGCAGCAATCTGGGCTTGCCCGGACAACATGGGAGGAACCTTTTTGCCCCCTGGTCACGCGGCCAGCCCCAGATCTCCGCAGTTCGCTCGTACACATGGGAGGTCGCCATTTTGCTACCAAATGATTCAGTACCCTGACATCGATCCCATTTTGCCCCCATGAGTTACTGGCAAGAGGCATTCAACTCAGAGGCATTAACCTTTTCCTGATCTCAGTGGCAATCTCAGTTTTTTCTTTGTTCTCGACAAAACCAGGAAGTAACTGCGTTCACAAAATTAATGACGAACGCAATTTAGAAATCACATTTTCCCTTTTTGCTTTATTATTTAGATTACAATTTAACTACACTGAAGGTTAGGGTTGGGCTTGGGGTTTGGGGGTAGAGATAATAAAATATGATTACTCTTCACTGTTGTACATCATTTACAACTAAATACAACATACTCAATGCCACTGATAAAAGCTGCAATGAACACTCATTATAACATAAAAAATAACAAATTCAAGCACTGGGACACAACATATAACACACAGAAACTAAATGGAAACTACTCCTCAAGACCTAAGCTATTTCAAAAAGTGGTGGTTAAAACTGGCAAATACAAAAAGTGGTAGGGACATGTCCCACCTGTAAATTACGGCTATATATGGACCACATACTTGAAATGGGATTTGTATACCTGCATAGAGCATGTTTCTCGCACATTTCAGAATGCTACAGAGCCACCCCACACACCCATGCGTGAACTCTTGCCCAGACCTAATGGCCAACGACTCTGATGAGTGCAAAAGTTCATGAAATGTTAAGCATGCCAATGCCTCAAAAACACCCAAATATAGGAAGAAAAGAATAATAACAATTAATGTGTTGCCATGACAACAGTATTTAAGATTTCAAATATTCCTTTACAAATTTACATCAGCAGTGTCTTGACATTATTCTAAAGAATTTTGAAGCAATTCATGTAAACATAATAGCCATATCCATGTGATCAGCCCCCATTACCAAACATACAGCTAAATTTTCATCAAAATCATACAATGCACATAGAAGATAGAAGGAACTTCCTGTTTCACATTTTTAGCCATAAATGTATTGCTTCGCCATGGCGACAACATTCAAAATATAAAAAAATCGGTTTGCAATTTAGCATTTACAATGTCTTTGCATGATATTGCACAAATTTGGTGCCAGTCACATGAATCCCCTAGGAGGAGTATTTAAAAGTTCAGAGCTTGCGATTTTCAAAAAATACAAAATGGCTAATGACTATAATTATGAAACTTGTTTGGATTTTATGAGAACTATATATGTACAAATTTTGGTGACTAGTTGAAAATGGGTATGCTTTAGAGCTTCCCTTACATGCCCATTTTCAAGGGTGTGCTATGTGTGTGCAAAATTTCAAGAGTTTACACGCATGTGAAGTACCCCAAATGTACCGAAAACCTTGAAAATGAATAATAATAATAATCCATAGAAGAACAATAAAGTGCTTAAATAAAATTACCTAAGGACAAATAACACTGCATTGGTAATGTCATCTGCTTGAAGACACTGTAAATAGGACATTTCAATATTTTAAACATTTTAATAAAGAACTACAGAATGCTCCAAGACAAGAATCAGGATTTGTTAATACCTTTATACTTTTATATGCAGCAGCAGCAGCCCTTTCTGAGTTGTGACTAAGGAATCAGTAGGCAAGCTGTGTCTCCACAAATCCTTGAGAACAAAGAGAACATTCTTAGTGACACTATACCCTTTTGGACATGTTTTACTATGAATAATCATATTACTTGAAATTCTTCCTCCAAAAGAGTTGTTGATTTGGTCTTACTGGGGCACATATGTGAGTCTTGGCCTCCTGTAAGCCCTCTTTGAGATCAGTCACAGCATACTGTATTTAATGACATTGTAGGAGTGTTGTGCATGACACTGTGTCCACACATGCTGAAACTTATTTTAAGATATTGAATACATTGGTGCCTGCAGGAATACGAATGCAGATAAAATGCCCAATAAAACATTTCTGTACTTTTTAATATCAATGAAATGGCCATCATCAACATTCTTTCATGGACAGGAAAGCCTCAAGGGTGCAAACTGACTGTCCAATTGCATTCACTTACAAAATGTTATTTTTTTGAAAATATCTTGGATTCATCTGTTATGTAAATTACCATTCCCTGTTGTTGTATTTATTGTTTCAACTGTTAATATATGCTTAAATGTTTTCCTTGTAGTATCTGTTATATGTTTCTGTGCTGTGTCTCAATGAGTTCCCTAGCTCCCTCTGTTGTGATGACTCTGTATTGCTGCGTCCAAACACTGGAAGATGCTGCTTTCGGAGTTTGTATATGGAGGCAGGATGGTGCTTTTTAAACTTTTTCTAAGACCAGCTATCTTAAGAGTCAAATTCATTCAAAAAACGCTGTCAGTTAAGCCAATAACTGATTAGGCAGCAAGTCAGCTACCTATGTTTTTTGATCCAGACTATATCGTGATCACTAAATTGGGCACTGGCAAGGGTGTTGATCCAGTGAACATTGGGACACTCATGACTCAATTACCTGAGACATGATTACAAGGTCACTTGTTTAAATACAGCTGGTATTAATCAGCAAAAAAAATTCGATGCAGATTTTAAAACATATAGTGTTATTTTGAAAGATAAATGAAATAAATTAAGAAAAATTTTAATTTTAATGTTTTACTAACAAATCTAATATTTAAAAGATGTATTTCCCTTTCAGAACATAATGGATGAAAGATACTGTAATTGTCTTTTAAAGAGAAAATAAGGCTTTATACTTGTGCTTGTCCTCATCCTCTTACAAATTGAGTGATTTCAGAAGACCTGACAACGTTTCCGGTAAGGGAACATGATAACGATGCCCCCTGGTTCTTAAAGTGCATTATGGGAACTTTTATGGAGCTGAAATGATATTGTGATTGGGGCAGCCCTAGAAATTGCAGATTTCCTGGTCAGTGCCCTGATTTCAGAACTATAGAGCTGACTGATACGCACCCTATGTTTAATTTCTTTTCCCTTTTATAAATCACCCAGTCCTAGTTCACACCAACAAAGTTCTGCAGCAACAAAGTCACAGGAGTCATACATTTTGAAATCAAGATGGCGATTTTCGGCATCAAGATGAAAGCAACCATTGGCAATACAAAGTTGAGAAAAAATTTAAATGAAATGTGCAGCTGCGCCATTGTCAATGGGAGTAAGTACAGTTGAGTTCAAGTCATTCGCAAGTCATAACGACACTGTGTTAGTAGCTGATGCTATGGGAAACTCCTGCCAGGACCATAGGTGGAAATCGCGGGGGGGTCAGGACCCCCCCATCTGAGGGTTGTCCCCCCCCTAAAATATCATTAAAATATGTGTATTGTTAATTAAGAAATAAAATAATACAAATGCAAACGGGGCAACAACAAAAAACCCTTGGTGTCCCCTTCAAAAATTGCTCTTGAAAATTGTTATGTTTATTACATTTTGATGACATTTTCACCCCTGGCCAGGACTGACAATCTCGAAGCCCTTTAGAATCATGACAATCTATTGGCAGAATGAATTTTCAGAATGAAGCTGGTCACTTCATTGCCTTTCTTGCTGTTGTCAGCGAGGTACCACAATACTGGCATGTTACAACACAACAACTTAAGACATATGCAGTGTTTTTTTCCTGACCCTCTATATCCTCAATGTAGTCCCCTCAGTCCTCTCACTCTCCTTGCCATTGCAAGATGGGAACGAATTGGCAACATGACACAGGTTACATTCAGTGCAAGTTTTACTATTGTTGGCATCGTGTCAGAATGCTGCTGTCACAACCTGGGGATTTGAGTCATATGAAGGGCTTTCTTCTGGCATCAAGTAGGTATGGTAAATGCCTAAAACTGTGATTCCATGGGAGGCCCTCTCGCTTCCCCACCATTGACAAGCCAGAAACAAGTTGTGGCAGTTGTTATTGCAGGTCACTTCAATGCCTGTTTTTTCACAACATTAACAAAATACCTTATTGAATATGCATGAGGCATGCATGCTAGTTGCTTGCCCTGCAGAGTGGGTTCTTCCATGTTTTCAGGACAGCACTTTTGCTTTCCCTGGCATTGCAGCCAAGGAATTTGAATGCAATCTTAGTCTAGCAACTGTTGAATTGCCATTGAAAGCATGCCAGAAGCCTGCCAAGCCCCAGTGCAAATGACAAAGCTCATTGTGCTTCTGTTCACAAGGCGGCCTTCTTGCTTCAACTGCTTTCTGTCCTCCTCCATACGGTGTAGGGCGCATTGGTTTTTACATCAAAGATGTCCCTCTCCAAAGATGCGATAGAGCATGTACTGCTGTGCAACACACAGAAAGGCCTCTACAGCCGATGGTTTCTGGTGCTAAAACAAACGGTGGGCAGCGGACCACACTGTACTTGAAGTGCTTGATATACTGAGTTTAGGGTCCAAATGGTATGGAGAGAGTCATTGGACTGAGCACGTAGAATGAAAAGACGTATTTTGAAATCTCAGGAACAAGGGTTGACATCTAAGACAGTGCCTGCTGAAGAGAGAGAAAGCTTGTCATGGAACTTAAAAAAGTGTTTTCACACTTAGTCTTGTAACTGTTTATATCTAAAAAAGTGTTTTTTGGGAATGTTAAATGAATAGAGTAAAAAGTGCCACCAATATACAGGTCGGAAATTGAAATATGACCACAATTCAAACAAGAAGCAAACACACCTTCCAAGATGGAGGTACAGAATAAAAGATTGGAGTATATGGGAGATGACAAGGGGACAGTCTGGAGTCCAAAGTGGTGCAAGAACTGAGCGCAATCCTGAGGTCACTAAGACATTATGTGAATATTTCTCTACAGAGAGTGTAATTGGGAGACAAAGAAGGGCAGACAAGGCAAACAAGAAGCGTTTTCGATAAGGAGCAAAGATGGGGGGTGGGGGGGATGTCAGTCATGCTCACATAGCACCAATGCAACATAGAATAAATAAAATAATACTTCATTATTACCTTCTCAACATTCAAGGACCAGCTGAAAACACATTTGTTCCACAAGCAATTAATCAACCCACACTAATTGCACGTATTACTGCACTAAACCTGCACTTAATGTACTTAATGTACAAAAATAAACAAATAACTAAATCATTGTTTGTCTCTTTCTTCTGTGCTAGAATCTTTACTACTCCAGCCACTGTGAGAAATTGGCAGTCCTATACTGCAGATGTTGTTTAACTTTGTATGACAAATTGCTTGCTATGTGTCTCATTTGTAAGTCACTTTGGATAAAAGCGTCTGCTAAGTGACTATGTAAATGTGAATGTGAATTTCAAGCTTCATCAACTTTAATATGGATAAAGATTTTCAATAGATTTCTTGCTAGTTGGTTGTATGCAGCATCATACACCAACGTTAATTTACCTTCCGTTGCAAAGCTAAACTTTTTGTCAGTTATTTGTTCAATGTTTCTGGCACAGCCAAGCACTTTCATGCCACGCTGGAAAGAGACTTTTCAATTGCAGCTTTGATTCCCACTGAAGCACCAGTGACAAGAGCAGCTCTGCCTTTCCAGTGATCCATATTGTATGTTGGACAGCTAATGATCTTGTGACCAGTGTTGCCAAACCCCTTCCTCTTAAAATCTCCAAAAACACCCTCAAAAGTCACATAATTCGGCAAATAAGAAAACACTCTATATATAGACCCGCAGAGGTGTGTGTGTGTATATATATATATATATTTAGAAACATATTAAAAGGGGCATAAAACAATTTCACAGAGGAAAAGTGTGGACCAATTTATTTGATATTTTTTTAATTAAGGCAGTGTATTTGGTCCCGTGTAATTTGATGGCAGCAGTATCAATATCTTTACATAAATCCAAGTGGTAAATTGAATGATCCATGGTCAGCAATGTTACAGGTGTAGTTACATTCAGTTTTAGCAACAGACAAATTCCTAGGTAATACAGTCCATACGCACCTGCTTATGATCATAAAACGGTTCTGCTCTCACAATGTGCTTAGCATTCAATGCATGTTTTGTTACATCTGACTTGTTATTGCATAGTATGACTTTGCATATGTGTTTAATTATTAAATGCCCAAAATCACCAGAAAACACTAAATATATTCAAATATCTTCTTGTCTCAAAACTAAGAGAAAGTAACTAAATTTGGTGACTTCCCCAAATTGCCAACACTGCTTGTGACAGTTAATATTAATTAACAAAATTAATTAAAGATAATTATTTACTGCAAGCCCTCCTCTATCAATAATGAATCTAGCCAATGAGCCTCGAACACCAATGAGAAACTAGGCAATGCACAGGTTTTTTTTTAAATCATGTTACGTTGAACTGCATAATTACCATTGAGTGATTATCCATTTAGTGTTTATTTATTTATCTATTTATTTATGTACTGTAAACTGGATTCTACAATAGACAATATATAAAAAAGAAAAGAATAACCTAAGATTACAATAATTTTCTACAGAAATTACAATCAAGAAAAACAAAAACAAGACCAATTATTCTGTATTGTCTCATATCATCTGCAGTCTATTCAACTTTGTCCATGGATGGTCATTCAAAACCTGGAAATATAACCCTTAATTTTTTTATTATCACACCTGGAAAAGTTGTGGAGATTTTATGATACCTTATAAGTATGCAAAATTATCTGGTTATGCTCTGCATTAAGACTCAAAATGACAAATCCTCCATTGAGCAACATTCTAAACTCTTTTGGGTCTTTTTGTAGACATTTAAACAAATACATTTTTTGAGCTTATTGTCAAACTTTTAAACCGAAAGAAATTAATATTTCTGGACAGAAATTTCTACACTCACATCAGATGAAGACTCTATTAATGGGAGAAAAGCGGTTTTGTTCTTCCATGGCACTAATGAATAAACTCTAGAATAGAATTAAATCTTAAGTACATCCTAATATAACTGACTTTATCTCAATAATTCCATGCAATTAGATGCTTCACTCATGGAATAAAGTAATTGTGACTGACTGCAAATGGAATTTCTGAGGGTTCACACATTTTTCACTATACCCAAATAAACGCAATGCTGCAAAAAGACTATTGTTGCCGTGCCGACTGATGGGCCGGGCAATTCACAACTAGCTTCTTTTTTTTTAGACATGCAAAATCCTAAAAATCCTAAATCTATACCAAACATTCAAAATAAACAATGTATACCTTTCTACTTTGCTACAAAATAAAATAAAATAAAATTTGATAAAAATTGAAGTATCTTAAATTAAAGGCTAAATATAAAACAACATCATTTACTTATTTATAGCACAATTATTATTCATTTAATTTTTTTCTTCTATTACAGTGACTTTTATACTGCTGCTGTGAATAACACATTTCTTCATTAGCATTTGTAATTGAGAATTTTTGCTCTTGTGTGATTTTAAATCTACACTGATTTAATTATACAAAACATTAATTAAATAATAATTAGCATCTGACATATAAGTTGAAATCCTCCCATGCATTCTCCATAAAAGGATTTAAAAATGACATGCAGTGTACAATATCATTCTTATGTTAGAATAGCAACAGGGCCTGTTGGAGGCAGAGGCGGATTTAGGCATGGGCAACATGGGCAGCCGCTCAGGGCGGCATACAAGCTAGAACCCCCAATGGTTGGAGTAATACCATTTTTTACCCATAATTGGACAGCAATAAAATTTGATTGGACTTGACTTGATTTATTATTGAATTATAAATAACACATGTTTTTAAGCAAATTCCCCAATAGATAACAGATGCACTATCTATTAATCAGACCCTAACCCTAACCCTGTGAGAACAGAGAGGGTTGTGAAAACAGAGCTGACCAATAAGGTAGTGCTAACACATACAACAATACTCATGGAGTAAGACACCTCACATCCATTCTGGGGCTGAATGGGTCGGTATGTGTCTACCATGGCAGTTTCGTTTCCAAACCACAGACTTGCAAAGAGCTGTAAGACAAAGATCAAACAACAGATTTGGCCAACGGTGTGATTTTCCTGCATGCTCAAGAAAAGTTTCAGTCCTTCATAAACTACCTGTTTCTTGCTGAGTGTTATGGGTTTTTCAAATGCAGTCCAGACAACAGCTTCAGAACAGCCTGGTGTGTGAGAGACACCTGGTAGCGAAAGTATCACCACAGGGTCTCATCAGAGGGAATCAGCATGTCTAACGAAATAGCTTCAAGCGTTGCGTTGGTGCCTAAAAATAGATGTTTCATAGGTTGTTATAAAGTTTCTGTTCTTTAACACACCTTGTCTAAATATAGCAATAGCCTATCAGAATAATAATACATTATATAATTGGTCTCTCAATATATTAGACAATGTATGACCTTCACTGCTTTGTATCATAAAAGACCTTTAATCAGAAAAAAAAAAAAAAAAAAAGATTTATTAACCTTTGAAGATTAGTAAATAAAAATATTACCTGGGAGTTTCATTTTGATCAGGGAATTTATGATGGACTCATATTTCTTATTGGCACTCTTTGATTCCTGTAAAATATGACCAAACAATGATAAGCTATTGTAGCTCTAACAAACTGAACACGCCATTCAGCAACTAAATAATATTGTGTCTGTGCACGTTTATCAGTGTTTTGTGTAATCAAATTGCAAATCAACTAGTTATTCTAATAATTATAACAGGCAAACAATATGCATCACATTTAAAATCTGTGTAGTCAGATTACAGTAACTGACTTTTAATTAAGGTAATTCATTTTACAGAGTGTCTGTTTGCACCCATGTGTAAATAGCATCTGCTACACATGGCAGCTATTTGCACACCAATAGTCTGGTGGAACCAGAGAAATATATGACAAACCAAACAATAAGTGTCACTGCAGTGGTATGGGGTGTGTAGAAGGTGTGTGAATGTGTACTGCTGTCATAGCGGCTGCAGTTCAAATCCTTGTTTTGTCCCACTCTTTTTCCCATCCGATTTCCTGTTTCCACTCTAAATGTTAAAATAATAGATAAAAATATATATAAATGTTGATTTCGTTGCAGTGATTTGCGTCGAAACGTCGAGGAGAGCAGAGAAGGGTCGTAACCGTGGCTCAGCATCGCTTGTGTGTAGATTGCATCAAGCCAAGGTTATATTTTCTAAGGTAAGGTTAAGGTAGGTTTAGGGGTAGGGTTAATGAAGTGTGTCTGTGGGACTCTAAATGAACACAATAAATGTCTTTGTTACTGTTATAACCTCCATTCCCTGATGGAGGAAACAAGATGTTGTGTCAATGTATTGACACTAGGGGTCACTATTGGGAGCCCTAAACACCTCAGATCTTTGAGAAAAGGCCCATGAGAATTGGCGAGTGGAATTTGCATGCCACTCCTCCAGACATATGGGAATAAAAGGAGCTGGCTCACAACCACTCATTCAGGTTTTGTACTGAGGAGCCGAGACAGGGTACTGGACATTTCAGTGGGTAGTACAGCATTGTGGCAAGGGGGACACAAAGTCTCATTCCCTCCAACAGGGAATGGAGGTTATGACAGTAACAGAGACGTTCTCTATCTGTCACTCACTCAATGTTGTGTCGATGTAGTGACACTAGGGGTCCCTATACAAAATGCCACAACAGCTGAACTGTTTTACATGGACTGCAGGTGCAAGCAGGCTACTGCATGCGTAATAGCAGATGCACTCGGACTGCACGTAGCCTCCCTCACCGGCCCCAAAAAAGCAACTCAGAGCGCCTACAGCTCTGCATGTGATCCAAGTAGATGCACAAAGCATGCACCGGACAGAGCAATGACAAGGCTGGGTTTGCCTCCTCCCGGGGCAGCACTTGCAGGCTCACCACCTGATCCCAGAAGGGGGTTGTGGGAACCTTGGGCACATAGCCCGGTCTGGGTCTCAGGATTATGTGAGAGTCTTCTGCAGGTCCCCGATTGCACATCTATGGGGGTCTTCGCCTCGAGAACACCAACTCGTGAACACACGCCACTTCAGGGCATAGAGCTGCCTCATGTAGTGCGCCCTAACCTGAGTGATCGTGTTAACCACCGTGGGTGACCACTTAGGTCTTCCGCATCCTGTCCAGGAACCAGACATGGAGATTCCAGAGTTCTGGGTGCAGGTGCCAAATGATGCCACATCACTGAGAGAGGAGGTCTCAGGGGAATTTGCCAGGGAGGTTCTGTCGTGAGGAGCTTGAGGTCCGAGAACCAAGTCTGGGTGGGCCAGTATGGAGCCACAATGGTGACTTGTTCCTCGTCCTCCCTGACCTTAAACGGAGTCTGTGCAAGTAGGCTTACGGGGGGGGACGTGTATTTGCGCAGCCCCAGGGGCCAGCTGTGTGCCAGCGCATCTGTCCTTAGGGGAGATCCCTTCAGGGAGTACTAGAGCAGGCAGTGGGAGGATTCCCTGGTAGCAAACAGTTCTACCTGTGCTTTGCTGAATTGACTCCAAATTAGCTGGACCACCTGGGGGTGGAGTCTCCACTCTCCCCTGAGCATCACCTGCTGTGACATCGTGTCCGCTGTGGCGTTGAGGCTGCATGGGATGTGAGTAGCTCGCAGTGACCTTAGCTGCTACTAACCCAAGAGGAGGAGATGACCCAAGAGGAGGAGGCGAGTTACGACATGCAAGGAGAATGTAAGACTCCTTGGCGATTTATATATGCTACTGTCACCATGTTGTCCATCCGGACCAACATGTGCTTGCCCTGGATCCACAGCAATAGCCTCCGCAGTGCGAGCAGTACTGCCAGCAACTCGAGGCAGTTGATGTGCCAACACAGCCGCGGTCCTGTCCAGGAGCCAGCTGCTGCGTGCCCATTGCACGCAGTGCCCCAGCCTAACTTGGAGGCGTCTGTCGTAACCACAATGCACCTGGACATTTGCTGTAGGGGGACTCCTTTCCGCAGAAAACAAGGTCTGTCCAAGAGCTGAATAAATGGCTGCAGACCGGTGTGATGGCCATGCAATTTGTGCCATGCCCACTTTGGGACTCGAGTCTGCAGTCAGTGCTGAAGCAGTCTCATATGCATCAACCCAAGTGGCATGACCACCGATGAGGATGCCCCAGGAGCCTCTGAAAGTATTTCATTGGAACCGCTGTCCTGCACCTGAATGACTTCAGGCCGCTCAGCACCAACTGTATTCACTTGTGAGGCACGTTATCATTGAGACAGAGTCTAACTCCAAGCCGAGAAAAGAGATGCTCTGAACCGGGGAGAGCTTGCTCTTTTTCCAGTTGACCTGAATTCCTAGACAGCAAAATGCACTTTTGCATCAGCATCTTGAACGGGAGTCTGTGCAAGGCCCGGTTCAGAACTCCCAGGTTGTCCGCAACCCACTGCCTTTCTTTGGCACGATGAAGTATGGGCTGTAGAACCCTTTCTTCATCTTGGTTGGAGGGACAGGCTCTATCATGCTCTTCTGCAGAAGGACCATGATTTCTGCATGCAGGACGGCGGTGTTCTTGACCTTCTCTGCTGTGAATTGGATGCCACGGAACCGAGGTGGATGGTCCTGGACAACCAACACTATAGGTTGGAAAGCACTAGCCATGCATCCAAGCTCTGGGCCCCTAGTGTCACTACATCAAAGAGTCACTAAAAAGTAATTATAAGGTTAAAATGTGTGGTGCAGAGTGTATGACTTGTGTACGACAATGAACAAGGAAAAAATATATACATTTGAATTTGTTGAGCGTAAAAACAACATAAACATACATTTATATGATCTCACAGGAAATCTGCAACAAGAGGTCAATTGTTTTGTCTACTAATGCCATACTATGCTTCTGGAATGTTCAAAGTGCCACCAGAGTCCAAAACTGAAACTACAGTCATGCACGACAGTACTGGGACCCAAAATGTGTTCTTTCCTTTACTTCTTATGTGACTTGAAAGGCACATTGCATCTGACATTTTCTCCAACATTTAGTAGTAATTACATTATATTCTGTACTCCTAACCCTAACCCTAACCCAAACCCAAACCCAACACCTAAATCTTACCCTGACTCTAACAGTCTTTTGAGACTAAAACTGCATTATTTTAGTCAAAAGGGATGTGTACGCTGGCCCAGGTGAGCACAACAGAACCAATTTAGCAAAGCAAATAAAAGCTGCAAACACAACAGAAATAAGCCACAGTACATCAAAATTAGTCTATAAAATGAATAAGATGCAACACAATGAATAGAATACTTATTTGTCCTTAAGTGCTCTGGCCAATGCCTGGTTGAGGTGCTTAGCTCCTTAATCACAACTGTATGGATATAACCTCTCAATATATTCAGTATAGTGGTCTAATACCTCCATAGGATACCACTCTCCATCTATAGTATGTTCTGATCCAGTTCCAACATTCTTTCCCCAATGCAGGTGAAATTGCTGTGCTTTATAAGCAGTTCCTAAGCTGGCCCCAGTAAAGATGGTAAATCATGCTTAAACTTGATCAGTTAAAAGTGTTCTAAAAAGAGCTTAACAAATATTGTCAATTCTATCAAATTTAATGAATATCCAGCTGATTATGTACCAGGCATAGTTTAAGAACAAAACAGTATAAAAATATATGCTTGTGTAAATATGTCCATTGTTCAGATTACTAATTGGAAACTCCAATTTATATTCATAATGTTTTGTTAATAAAGGTCTATGACCAAATGTGAATAGCATACATTATACACAAAAAGCACATTTGTAGATTTAAAAGAGCATGGTCTGAGATTTTTTTATCTTTTTGACTTGATTTGAAAGGTATACCTGAATGTTATAATTGTTGCTTGGAAAGATTTGAACTTGATCAAAGGTATAGTACTCCAACATTTTTGTTTAATCTTCCTGAAAATGAATTTAAGGGTCCTCTGCAATGGTTTTGAGTTCTATTCAGCTTTATGTGCCTCAAAAACATTTGGATTGGTGAATAATTCACATGTTCAATAAGGAAGAGACCTCAAACTTATGCTTGAAAAAAATTATTAATTAAAGTATTCATTAAAACAAATAAACAGCTGTTTATCTCTTAAATTGACATTATCCATTTTTATCTTTTGAATTGTTACTTTTTTGTTGTTTTGTTAGCTGGGCTTTTTTAAACTTATGATATAGATACATACAGATATAGATCGTATTTTTAATGAAGCACAAATAATTTGTAAGACTAATAGCTAAAACTGCTAAAACAATACTGATGGACTTTGTCATCAAGATTTGAGGATGGAGGGATTTGACATTCATCAACAATAACAGGCTTAATAACAGTAAATATTGTTTTTTCTCAAATTGAAATAATGCATAATTTTATGCAAAACATTTTGTCCACCTACCTGCGCTTGTTGCAGTATGTCTAGATATAACACATTCATTCTTAATGGTTTATTTTAAGTGAAAATTCCACTTGAATGATCACTACTTCAGCTGAAGGACAGGGGAATGTATTTTACGTTTGTATAATTTGGTTGCACGTTTTATAACAGTGCTTTCCCAATGACCCCTCCTTTCACGTTTTATAGACGAATACAATGGTGCCCAAAAACTGGTGATCATTAAACTTGTGATTGCATACAGATATTGGTTAATTAAGAGTATTTCAAAATATTCTTTGAAATACATAGTATAAGTCAGGTTACAAATCACAAAACAGGATATGTAGAACCTACACATTGAATACAGGTGTGCATGTCCTGAACATTTCTCATTGGCATTATTTTACAATATGATGCCAAATGGCTTAACCCCTCACACAATATATATATATATATTTTATCCACTGTTCAGAGGATGCTATTAAAAAAAAAATGAAATACAAAAAATTACCAGTTGTCTTACTTCCGTTGTACTTCTCCTAGCCTGAGCTTTACACAAGCCATTTAAGGCCATACTTGTTTCAGGGTGTAGGAATGATTCAAGAATTAGTGGAGGTACATTAAGGCATAAGTACTGATTATATATTCATTAAATATACAAAAAAAAAAGGTAGATATGCCTCTACTTATGTTATGATATCTGGGATCAAACCTGTAACCTTTTATGAGCACCATAAATCTACTGGTCATGGTAACCATATCACTGAGCTGGTATTATTCAAATGCAAAGCTCAAAATACCATGTTCAAATGCCATGTGAGGAGTGTGAATATGTTTATTTTGCCAATTGAATCTGTATTTTCTTATCTATGTTATAAAAGTTAGAATAATCTTGTATCGATATTTGAAAATATCTTAACCCACAGCAAACTTTAGCTACCATCAGCTACAATCTTCCAAATAACTATTAGTCTTACATTAATGTTTAATACTATAGCCAACATTGTAGAAATAAACATTAAAAACAGTACATTTGGGGAAAAATAAGGTTGCTGCTGGAAGAGGTATTAGGTAGGCTAGCAGGGTTGTACGGTTCCCAATGCCCCAATATAGTGATTGGAACACTATTCTGTAAAAAGGCACCGTCTTTTGGATGAAATGTTAAATTAATTTCCCGAATCTCTTTCCCTGGGTACTTCTTGTAAAGAATAGGGGTGTAACCCCTGGTGTCCTGGCTAAATTCTCCCCATTGGCCCTTTTCAATCATGGCCTCCTAAAAATCCCCATCCATTAATTGGCTCTATAACGCTGTCCTCTTCTCTCCACCAATAGGTGGTGAGTGTACTGGTACCCTATGGCTGCTGTTGCAACATTCAAGTGGATGCTACACACTGCTGGTGCTTGAAGAGAGTTCCCTGTTCACTGTGTAAAGTGCTTTGAGTGTAGTGTCAGAAAAACACTATATAAAAAATCTGAATAGGAATGACAAGGCTGTGAGGGATAGTCTCACAGTCTCACAATGGGCTGTACTGCAGCTTAAAGTTTTTTTTGGATCGTTCTGTGGACAAAACATTGATACAATATCTAACCAAGAACATTCAGTTCACAAAGAACTCCAGACAACATGAGTTGTGTAAAATCAGATGTGAGCTAGGAGCTTTATGCAGATTTATACCGCCATTGAAGAGTGTACGTCTATCCCTCACAACCTTGTTTTCATTCCCATTAAAAAATCAAAGATGGCGCTAGCGTGAATAAGGTCTATTGTCTTCAGTGTTTTGATACATTATGCAGCATAATGTTGCAGACATACACTTGTAGGTTATCTTTCCATATGTGGACACAGATGGGACGTAAAGGCCCAGGAATACTTTGTTTTTTGTGTCCTGGATCGCCTCACGCCTGGTCAACCACGTTGTCTTTGTGAGTATACTTTTCTGACCGCGAACGAATAGGAACGCATTCAATGTATGTGCACTACAACTGCTTGTGACACTTTTGAAATACAGTCAATGGCCAGCGCATACACAGATGACACCCACAGCAGAGGACCGCATGTGCGAGTCAAGATGCATCACACATACAGTGCCCGGAGCATTCTGCACCACGCACACCCGAAGTATACTTTGGCCTTTACAGTCTCTGATCTGTCCAATTTACAGTTAGTAACAGTAAGTACCATAGTTGTTAGTTACAATAGTTCTAACCTCAATTCTTGGTTAAAAATCTGGGTTCATGAAACTTCAAATTTTTTTATCAACATGCTGCTACTGAAAAAAATATAATAAAATGCAAAGAAAAATAATATAGATTTAAAGTATTTTGTTCAAATATACTTATGTCATTAAGGGTAGGCTATTTCTTAAGATTGGTATGTTTGTCTTTGAAATGTCTTGACTATTATTGAAAACAAGAAAGGTTATAAAATGTGTTCTTTGTAACAGGCACAATAAGTTTTGCTTTTAGTAGGTTATTTAGGAACAATAAGTATTTAATCAGTTTCTCTTGCATCTTAAGGAAAAGAAGATAATGAAATTAACCCTAATCCAAACTTGTCTGGATAATACCCATGTTTTCACGCAGTTAGTTGCTGAAGACTCTATGTATACTGTGGTGTTTATTTCAGGAGTTAATCCAATGTTGTGCAAAAATATGTGAAGGCCTATATTTCAGGCCCAGACTCAACCCCTCCCTCGTGCTTCATTGTTCAACTGTGAGAAAATGTTGTACAGGACAGGCATTGTGAAGGACAATAAAGTTCATGGCAGACTTGATAACAAATCCATTCATACCAGTGGATTACTTAATGAGAGTTTTGTGTCTCTGATTAAAAGGAAGCAAACTATGTCCTTTAGATTTGACGTTTCATAAGCTCTGATGCCAGTGCATCAGATTCATTTGCTGGATATGCAAACCTTTGCATTTCAATACATTGCTGACATTTTGAAACAAAGTTATGCATTTAACCGTTTGCATTTTTCTGCATGGGATGTCTCTCGATAGGATATCTGTATATCATGTTGCACTAGTAGTTTTTATATATTTTTGTGCAAATTATCTTTTGCACATCACAGAGAAGTCTCTGCACAGCCCTCACTTCCTTCTCTGTTTGTCAAACAAGAGTTTGAGGTTTGGGTTGTCTTGACAACCAAGTCCGTCTTGTGTACATCGTGTTCTGGGAAATTCTGCAGAGATGAGAGAGTTGCCTCCTGTTTATCAAAGTCCCGTAAACTAAGGGGTGTCTGACAAGTATCTTGTAAAAAAAAGTGGGAGCAAAGAAGAGAGGCTTCTCTAAGCTTGTCTTCAATTGCATTTTGATTTACAATTGATTTCAGAGTCTCACAGTTGATAGATTCAGGGATATATTAATGCTTTAAAAGGTCTGTAATTTAAATAGTATGTCATTTTATACTGTTTACAATAAAGCGGTAACACTTTCCAATAACAGTAAAGCAATATTCCGGGTTCAGTACAAGCTATGCTCAATCGACAGCATTTGTGGCATAATGTTGATTACCACAAAATGTATTTTGTCTTGCCCCTCCTTTACTTTAAAAAAGGAAAAATCGAGGTTACAGTGAGACACTTACAATGGAAGTGAATGGGGGTCAATTTTTGTTACGTTAAAATACTCACTTTTTTAGAAGTATAGTTACAAGACATAAACAATATATGTGTTAACATGATTTTACTGTAATAAAATCACTTACTAACCTTTTCTGTGCAAAGTTATAGCCAATTTTTCAACTTCAATGCCATGACGATGTACAGTAATGTCAACAAACCCTAAAATGATTGTAAAAATGACCAATTAATCAACTTTACTGCTCAAATAACACATGAGTTTTAACAGAAGAATTAATACAAGTGCTTTTATAAAATTATAAACTTCACATTTCTGCTTTTAAACCTTCCTAAAATTGGCCACCATTCACTTCCATTGTAAGTGCCTCACTGTAAACTCGGTTTTTGCTTCTTCTTTTTTTTAGAAAAAGGAGGAACGAGTGAAATTTCTTTTTTCAACAAGTGCTGTTGATTGATCTTAATTTATATTGAACCCGGAATATTCCTTTAACATTAATATTTCTTAGTGCATTATGTATTAAGAATTGACAATGAACAATGCATTTTTACAGCAATTCTTTAAGGATTGTTCCGGGTTCAATACAAGTAAAACTCAAACAGCATTTGTGGAATAATCTGTATCTTGAAAAATAAAGTCCATAAACGCTAAAATACACAGTTTCAAAAGTATAGTCACAAGATGCAACATTATAAATGTTAACATGATTTAACATCAATACAATCACTTACTAACATTATTTGTGTAAAGTTATATGGGATTACAAACTTTTTGTTGTCAAGATAATGAAGTTTTATTGGATATAACTTTACAAACATAAAGATAGTAAGTGATTGTATTGCAATAAAATCATGTCAACATGTATAATATTTACATCTTGTGCCCATACTTTTAAAATAATGTGTATTTTAAAGTTCATGCACTGGCTCCATTCACTTCCATTGTAAGTGCCACACTGTAACTGCACATTTTTTTTTTTTTTTTTTTAGTAAAAGAGGTACGAGTCAAATTTTTAAATTTTTTTGGGAAATCAACATTATGCCTCAAATACTGTTAACTGAACTAAATTTGTATTGAACCTGGAATATTCCTTTAACCGAAGCAATGAGAAATTAGCAAGGCACTTATTTAAATGGCACAGCATTAACATAAAGCTATATAACAATCATATGCACATATTAGTAACACTGCATGCTCATATTTGCCACAAAGTACATCTAATGCTCTGATGAAACTGTGGTTTTGCACAACAAGCTTCCCTCCCCCCAGGAACTAAAGAGCTCGACAAGTGGCGCCAACACGAATGCGTTACATAGATTGAAGCCATTGTGATGCTAATAATGCATAAATATGTTTATTTTAACATCTATAATTGAGCACTGTTTAGCTCTTATTTAAGCAAATGAAATGTTAACTTGACTCAGACTCAATTTTAGCCTGCTGTATGTGGACGCCTGATGCAACCTGATCACATGTTTACTAGACTTCCTCTTTATGTCTGACTGATTTTTATGAATACTAAAGACCAAGGGGTTATTTTGCCATTTCTGATGTACCTTTTATCAGTTAGAATGCCCTTAAAAGGAATTGCTTTCTGTCTATCTTAGAACGAAACTTGCTGCAGTCCAATAGGCGTGCATTTTTGCTGCTTTAAGACAGACTGCAGGGCCTCTTCCTGTGGTTTACACCATGTGGCTTAAAAAGTGTTAAAAGGCAACAACTTCTTTGTCATTTCTCTGTTGTTTCCGGGATCAAGTAAGCAGAGAACCGGTAAGTCCCTGCTCTTCATTTTAATCAAACATTTTGCACATATGACTATATACTTGTTTTTATATGAGATAACCTCCTGAAAAATATTTAAATACAAGAATGCCTTGGTTGAATTGGCTAAAACATTATAAAAAGCAATTATATATTTTTTTAATCAAACCTTTTACCATCTTGTAGTTGTAAATATCCAAAATCATACAAATATGGCATAATCGAATGCCAAGTTTACCATACATCTTATCTTGTCTTCATCTTTTCCATTTTAAATGCATAATGTTTTAGAGGAAACAGCAAATTGGAGGTAAATTACATCAGAATAGGACATTACAGATGTAATGTATAACTTTTATCTAAAACATAGACAATAAAAATGGGAGATTCTAAACTCTCTCGAGGTTAACTGTGACACTTTGAGCAAGTGCAAAACTTTTTTTTTTTTTAAAGTTCAAGCAGTTGAAATTCTAGTCATCTGATATTTAAACATGACTTGACCATTAAATTAACTGTTTAATTGTTTTTCTTTAATAATAATAATAAAAAGAAATTAAAAAAAAAACTGGTTGAACAAATTGCTGTATAATGAACATTTAGACCACATGGAGAGAGAGAGGAAGTACGACTGGAGCACAAAGAGAAGAGGCGGGAACTTCAGAGGTACAGTGCAGTCACTCATAAAGTAGACAGCACTACTAAAGGTTTTTACACAGTGTAGTGTTTCCTACTTTATGGATGAGTGTACTGTTGGCTGCGATGGACAATCATAATCTTGTGGACCTCGACTGATGCTGAATATTCTTGAAATGTACTGAAATGAAATCCATTTACTGTATGAAAATGTAATAAAGATTGTGATTATGCTGTTGTGACTGTGCTCTGCTGAATGACTGATTGTAATAAAACTAATGATTGTAATGTATTTTATTTTACAATCAATCAGTACATTATCTACATGGAAACTTTAATGTACATTGAACAACTTTTAAATCATATGTGTAATATATTGATGTTTAAATGAAAGGAAATAAGACTAAGGTGAAAAGTTCACAGAGTGGAATGCTTGTATACTTGTAAAAGTTACATCAACACAAGTGACACATAAATTATGCAAATGCAGAAGACGCTACAAAAATAGCTTGAAATCATTAAAAGCCATACAGTCTGTAGTAAAAAGACATGTACAATTAAAAACTGATCATAATTAAAATATCATTTACAATCATTCAAGGCAATAAAATACTAGCTGCTTCCAAAAGCTCCCGTGTTAATCAAAATGTAATTCCCTTGTTATTAATGTAATTAAATGAAGCTAAACGTAGAGCATTAAGGGAGGGCCACACAGCTGTCATGCCATATTACAGGCAACAAGACACTTCACTTGATAAAAAAAGAAAAGGACAAGCGAGAACTGGATTCAGTGAGATCCCAGGACCTGATCACTCATTTCCCATAATTCCAAGGCAGTGGTTGCAAAAAATTTGATGGCACAAGTCCTCGATAACCATGTAGATCTCCCTGGGATCAATACAAGAGATACATTCTTTCATTCATGGGCTTAAAGGATTAGTTCACCCAAAACTAAAAATTCTCTCATCATTTACTCACAGAGCATGTATTCTTTAGAAGAATACATCAGCTCTGTATATCCATACAATTCAAGTGAATGGTGACCAGAACTTTAAAGCTCCAAAAAGCACAGAAATTCATTGTAAAATAATCCATATGACACTAGTTGTTAAATTAATGTCTTCTAAAGTGATATGATCAATTTGGGTGAGAAACAGAGTAGTATTTAAGTCATTTTCACTATATTTTGTTTGTGTTCAGCAGAAGAAAGAAAGTCATACGCATCTGGGATGGCATGAGGGTGAATAAATGAAGAGAGAATTTAAATTTTTGGGTGAAACCCAAAAAAGTTATTCCTTTAACACACAATTCACAATATACAGTTCATGCATGGAAGTATTTGGCATAATCCTTACATAATAAAATCCGTCACTGTCCATATCCCCAAAAACATATATAATGTCTTCTGCATGGAAGGAAAGCTCATTCTGCAGGAGATAACAGCAGAAATTCAATGAAAACAATTCACAGTTTGATATTTTAAGATATGTATATATAGTGCAAATGGTTATGTATGTAATACAGGTTTTGAAATTTACCAGTTATTAATTTTATAAAGTAATCAGGACAATATAATCAAGATTTATTTTATTTTATTTTAATTTTTTTTAAGAAAGTGGAATGTGTTTGCTAGGGTGATTTGGGTTGCCAGAATATGTTTAGCTAAGACAGACCACTTATATAAAATGAATGGGAGAAACTGGAACGCCCAATATGGCGAGTATAGAAAAGGAAGTCCTGCCTTACAGGTAAAATAGCCAATCAACTTTTTAATAGAGACATCAGCTGTCAGTTAACTCAACAATGTTAACTGACAACTGATGTCTAATGTGCATTAGCTGGACCAGCCTTTTTTTCTTTTTCTTTTTTTTAGTGACATGAGCTAAAGAAGAACAAGTTGCTTTACCATTTATCATGGATTTTACTGCTCAGTTGAAATATGTTATTTGATCTTAATTTTGGACAACCATTTAGAGATTTCAGTTTCCCCCATCAAGTAGATAGGAGCTGTACTTCTATGCCCCTTGTATACATAGAAAATAGCTGCCAGGGAGCATTCTCAAGATGGCTGCAGAGTGGAATGACTTGCCATAGTATTAGTATATGGATGCTAGTGTGTTGCTAGATTGGGAGTTTGGGATTTTTAAGTTCCATTGCTTAGAAAAGTAACAATCTGCATGATTTGAGATATCATTAATGCCCGTAGCACAAACTATAAGAATTAGCAAAAGTAATACTGATGCTTGACATAGCAAACAACATTCTAGTTGTTCTGCAATCTATATAATCTATATCTTACATATCATCATCTACAGTGTGTATTATATCTTCTAAAGGTAATCACCTCAATATCCATGTTTGGAGAACTGTCCCAAGGGTCATAATCAAAGATGGCCACCATCCTGTGGACCTTCGCACTATCTGGCACACTAGAAGACTCGCTAGGTTCTACAAATCAATAGTGGCGTGCATCAGGAAAACAAATCCATACATGTGACTTTTACATATTAATTTATGTATTTATTCATTTTTAAAGGCACACTTTTACTTTTCACTTGAATCATCAAGAGAGAAAAAAAGTAAATACTTGCCAATAGAGGGCGTCTCCTCTGGCAAAAACCCCTGCTGCAACAAATAAAGTTTAAGCTCTCCATCTTCAACAGGTATCTCAGATACCATGTTACTTGGCACGAAACCAAAGTGACCACCCAACTCTCCACTATAGAAGCCATCAGCATCTTTATCTCCATACACCTATAAGACAACATATCTCACAGTCTTCACGGATTCCTATCACAGTAAGCATAGGGCAACAATGATCAGAAGCTGAAGTTTTAACGATTTATGAATACAATCTAAAAGTTCCATTTCCTACATTCACTTATGGTACATTTCAAAATAACTTAGAATGAAGTGAAAATGAGGAAAACAAATCTTCTCAAAATCTTCTTTACTTTAATGATCTGTCCTTGTTCAAAAGACAGTTCCTCCTCCATTGTTTCAGTGTTTGGTGACATCACAGCTGGATTGTAGGAGAAAAGAGCCACAAAGAGGTGCACATTTGGGTCATACATTTCCCTCTCGGATTTCCATCTCTCTATATCTTCCGGTGTAGCAAGCCTAAGACCATCAGGATATAGATACACATCGAGCCCAATCATTCCAGTCCTCTTCTTTTATGTCCAAAACTGTCAGAGTTCCAACTGATATCTCTTCAAGCAGACAGATGGTTATCAAACACTGTATGCACCTTGAAAAGCTTTTGCATAAAGAGAGGTAACCAGGCTAATCTGTCTTGGACTAATCCTCTTAAAGAAATGAATAACAAGAGACGTGTCCCCATCTAGAAACTTGACATGTCAAACAGTCACTTTTTTAAGGAAAGGTCCACAAACAACTTTAATGATTGGACATAATCCACATTATGAACAAGATGTGGTGGTGATACAGGAGGGGCTTAAAATAAACATGTGGAGCAGATATAATACTATGATGTTGGATTTGGCCCAGTCCTGCCGATTAGCTCAGCTATCCGTTCTGAACTGTGCCAAGTAGAGGTAGCTGTTAACCGCATTACCATCAACGAAGTAACCTTGTATGTCCTTTTCGGGACAGTAAATAGTGGACAGCAACATTTTTCAGTGCAACTAAGAGCCTAGTTTGTGGATGTAATGTATAACCAAGATGTCATGGGAGAGAACATAACTGACTGCTCTGCTATTGACTGGTAAGGAAAGAACAGCAACTATGTGCACATTAATTCTGTAATCTAATGTTTTACAATAAAGTCAGATCAGTTTTCCGGCCATACCTGTTGCTTTTGGTACTTTATTACATAAACCTTTGACAACCAGAAAGAGTCAAAAATACTTTGTCTCAATTTTGAACAATAAATTGTTTTATGATTTAAATTAAACTCTCTTTTGATAATTGTACACATACAGAACAAACACTAGCATTGTAGCATTATTTATCAATTTGGTTGCTATGGGACATCTCTTTTGGCAATCTAATACCTGCTAAGGTAACGGGAGTGTTGCAGTTTTGTTTCCTTACACGTCATCCTCCGAGCATCAGGAAATGGAATGCATTCATGGTCGAGATTGGAAATATCAAGTAGGAATATTCCACATTTTACTTTAAATGGAACGCAACATTAATCTTAGTATCCACCCCTTTCACTCATGAATCAAACTAATCATGGCTGACTGTGAATAGTGAATTTCTTCAGTGGCATCAGTAACTGAAACCCATTGTGTTTGAATGATGCTGCGTACAATCCACTAAGTCGCAGTGTGTTCAATCATGTTGGAATAATCGTTTTTGCAAGGTGAACGCACTTGAATGCCACCACAATGTCGTAATTATGAGTGGGAAACTGGATTTTCTTTTAGACCTGACTTACCGAGTTGGGGGCGTGTTGATTTAAGATCCATGGCAGAAGCAAATTGTTATTGGTAATAATTCCATTTTGCTTGGGGAGTTTGACTATGCTGTTTAGATTGTTTGCATTTTTGTACCGTTAATGAAGAATAACAGTAAAACTTAAAATAAGACTCATTTTAGCTGGTTTATCAAGCAACAGGCATGTACAATAAAAACGACATTTCCCATCATTATGTAGCCATACGATAATGATAAATGAGATAGATAAAGCATTAATTACTGTAACAGTATAAGGATGGGCCTAGAGGTGGTGGAACCGGCTGAACAGTCGGCATAAAGTTTTAATTCAAAACTGAACCATAACACAAACAGACACACACGACGTGGCCACATTCGTCTCTCTCTCCCCAACCGGCGTCTCCGGCCGCCCCTAATCTCGCTCTCCTGCTGATCAGCTGATTCAGCACCAGCCGTGCTCCATCACAGGCTGTGCCCTCCTCCTCATCATACTCCTCCCCCACCCATCCCATCTCTGGGGACGCTGCCCTTATGGCCAATTTGTCAGCCGATGGTCAACCCTGCCTTCTGTGAACCTGGAGGGAGAGACAAGGGGAGGTGTAGGGTGAGGGAACAGGTGAGCAGAGACACACAGAGAGAGAGAGAGAGAGAGAGAGAGAGAGAGAGAGAGAGAGAGGAATGAGAGAAAAGAACTTGCTCGCAGGCTCCCAGATATGCTTTCGCACGGCCCTCAACCACTCCTCCGCCCTTTGGCGGATGCCAGCTCGCTCCTACCCCGGTAGATGGTGGAAAGTCCTCTGGCCCCTGGGGGACGCCCTTCTCGGCAGATGGCCATGGTTCCTCGGCGGGTAGCAGTGACCCCTCCATCCCCAAGCAGACGGCCGCGGCTACTCCCCTGGCAGATGGCAGTGGCGAGGACTCCACCCTCCTGGGTTTCGGCACCACTGTAACCGGTACAGGATTGGCAAGAAGGAGGCAGGAACTGGCTGAACAGTAAACATAAACTTTAATGGTAAGCATGAAACCAACATAAATAAACACGCATCTCCTTTTTCTCACACTCCCGCTGATCAGCTGATCCTGCGCAGGTGTTGCTCCATCACGGATGGAAAAAAGCTTCCTTTTTTTAATGAACTAAAATACAAAATCCAACTAAAATCAGCTGAACACACATCATATTTATGATCTCCGATCTTGTAAGTACGAGCTTCCCAGGAAGACTTGAATGCACCATCAATGTAAGTCCAAGATAACATAAACACAAAAATTACTGAGGACAGGGATGGTTAACCCAAAAATTAACCAATAACCATTAATTGCCGCTTTTTCCCATACATTCCCAAAGACAAACCATTTTTAAGGCATAATCTACAATCACATTATTTATTTAAATCGCACGATGATGACTTTGAGACAATACAGACATCACATCTTCGTTTTGTGTTACAGCATGATTTTCTGTAAAGCTGCTTTGAAATGATGTGTGTAGTGAAAAGTGCAATACAAATAAAATGATTTGATGCTCCTCTGAATCCTTGGTGTTCCACTGAGGAAAGAAAGTAATTACATTTCGGATCAACATGAGAGTGAGTATAGGATGGCAGATTTTCATTTTTGGGTGAACTATTCTATTAAGTGTCCAGATTCTTTTAGGAGCCGTTGTATGTTCATGAAGGACCCACATGTGCTATTTGAAATGGTTTCCCATTTTTTAGAATGGCCCCCATATCAAAATCCAAGTTTTAACCTTTATAAGCATGGTTATGACCCATCATGAGCATGCACAACTCTGTCGTCTACTCTGGGCATGTAGAAAAACATAGTAGACAACACAGAATCCTAAAACGTTAACATAACCAAAAAGCCATCCAAAAGTCTCTCCTTCATACATTAGTGAGAGAGGCAGTATATAGGGTTACTCATTTTCCCATATTGTACTTGTTCTTTAACGACCTGATATGTGGCATAATCTTCCCTGATATGTGGGCCTCTGGACTACCATATAAGGATTGTTACATCATGAGTAAGACACCCACGTTTATAGAAAAGTGACGTCGCCCACCAGCGCGTGAGGAGGGGCAAGGGTGGCCCGTCGGCACGAGTGCAGACAGCGAGGAACAGCTGCAGAGAAGCTCTCCATCATTGAATTACACCGCATAGCTCATCCAATATTACTATTTCCCCCGAAAAAGCAAATTATATCGTACAAAACATAACCATCCAACATGGTTGACCGCGAGCAGCTGGTTCAAAAAGCCAGGCTGGCTGAGCAGGCAGAGAGGTATGACGATATGGCAGCATCCATGAAATCGGTAAGTCATCATTTCAATTTACCCTTAGGGTTTTATTGCTGTGATATTTTAGTTTGACCAACGATCGCTAAAAAAATAATAATAATATTAATAAAAATAATAAAAAATAATAATATAATAATTATATATATATATACATATATATTTATATATATATGTATATATATATATATATATATATATATATATATATATATATATATATATATATATGTATATATGTATATGTATATATATATATAATTTGTTATGCATACTAGATTATTGATGCCTCTTGACAGTGAAATGGTGACTGATCATTGGTTGATTTATAGTATTATACATGTCGAATATTTTGAAATGCCGTACTATAATATATTTTGATCTTTGGCGTTGATCTATGAGAAATCAGTGCTTTATATGAGAGTGCAGACTGTCTTGGGCGGTGCCTCCTGTCTTTCCCGAACCAGCACTGAAATGAATGAGACATGCATTACAAACTGTTTTAAAATCTGTTTCAGCATGGCAATCACCATTTATTTCCATTAAATGAATAGATTGCACAATGAGTGCTTTGCTTAACATACTGCATAATATTTCACACAAACTCCATGTATAGCCTATTATTTGATTTAATACTAAAAAAAAAATAATAATTATTTGCACTGTTCATTATCCATTCAATGTGTATTGCGGATGCAATAGATTACATTTTTATAGTCATTAGCTATATTTAAATTCAACTGCCTCTCTTTTCCTCATGCATCCTCATAATATACTTATGTTTTAGCCATATTATGGGAGTTATTAAGATATTTCTTCTAAACCAACATTAGACGCAGCAGAATTTCTTCCAGAATCATCCATCCTTGTCATATTGCAGTAAGGTCCAGGATTCAGATTAGATATTGCTCTCTGGCTTTAAAAACTCTCTGGTTTTAAACCCTCTTCAATATACTGTTGGGTTTATGTATGTTGTATATAACTGTGAATATTTTAACAGTATTCAAGGATTGGACACTCAGGAAAACATTATGAAGTCATGAAGGCCTGTAGGGATTCGTGTGGGGGGAAAAGGGAAACATCTTAATCTAAAGGGCCAATGCACCTGCACTGTCAGCATCAAGAATATTTCCCCACCCAAGTGAGGGCATTAAGGTGGCTCCAGCCTTGCACATGCTTAGGGAGATTAAAGAGGCCCCTCATTTTTGCTTTGTCAAGTGTTGACATCATGCTTTATAACTCTGAAGTGGTGTCATCTTGCTCTTTTCTTATGTCTTGTGTCATTGAATGTTTTTTACCCATTGCTATACATTGACTTTATGTAGATGCCCTTAAAGAAATACTTTTAAACCTGAAACAAATTATTTATGTATAGAAACAGCAATTAAGCAACTGGAAATATATTCAGATGATCTACAGTTATTTTCAGCCATCTAGACTGTTTATGACATATATTGGTATATTGATGGATACCAATGGTGTACATTGGTGTATATGGCATATATGCATTGGTAATTTATAACGTGGAGCCAATGTGTTAGAAGGCATTAAACTTTTATTTCCTGACAAGATCTTAATGTCTTAATGGAGGCCCATAAATTACAATACATTTTGACACAAGCTTGTTTGGGTGTATTGATTGGAGAAATCATATATAAATGAATAAGGGTAGCAAGAGCCATGATCCACGAGATCAATTTAGCTGAAATGGATGTATTATCTTACATCCATATTACCTTGGCCTAATTCCCAACTGACTGTTAAAAGGGAAAGTTCACGTCATTGCTTGGATTGTTTTATATCTAAATGCTAGACAGGCCCTTTTAGCTTCATGGATCAGTAGGGGAGATTTAAAAGCAGGTTGACTCTAAAGTTGCTTCAATCCCATAGATAAAAGCCCATTTAGCCACAGACCTGATGGGAAAGTGCCCACGGGCCCCTCCATTATTGATGTGTTCAGCCAAAGAGATAAGCAGCCATAGCTGAAAACTTCAGATGGAGTGACATCATCAAGCTAGATAGCCAGATTACAATGTGTGTCATTATATGTGAAGGGCTGTATAGGTCCTAACATGTAAGCCTTAAACAATCTCTAAATATTAGCATCTGATTGCAATGGTGCTACCCAAGTAACAAGGTTACGTCACCCACAACCACTGTCCCTTTCTGTCTTCGAGTGGAGTGCCAAATCAGTGTTAAACAGAACTAAGTCCTGTGCACCCGCACATAAAGATCTATGATTTTATTATTTTCTTTCTTTCTTTCTTTCTTTCTTTCTTTCTTTCTTTCTTTCTTTCTTTCTTTCTTTCTTTCTTTCTTTCCAATTAAATTTCCCTTTTCTGTCCTTGAATTTCTAACAGTGTTCCTGTTTTCCACTCTGATCTTCATTGATCTGTCTAAGCTGTCTTCGAATCAGCTTGTCTTTTGTATTCTCAGGAGGAGGGGGCTTTACTGATGCAATACATCTAGCTTTTGTGGCCAAAATCTAAAACCAGAATTTTTATCTGAGGCATGTAGCATTTGTGGTCTGTAAAATGTTATTGATAGGATTGTATTTGCACATGGGTGTATATAGTTTCTTTTAAATCATGACCTATTGGATAAAAATGTATTGGCTGACATTGTGGCCTTAATAACCAAAGTGAAGACCAAAAAGGGTTTTGTAGTGGAAATGAGCGATTTCTGTTCAATTTGTATGTCTTATATGTAAAATAGGGAATCAATATGTTATTTCTCCCAACATAAGCAAATGTGTAGTATGGTCTTCCAGCTTGGCAAGAGAGAAAGGTCAGGGAAAAGACCACTGTAACACATGAACTGCCACACAGAGATCGTCTTAACTTACACTGCAGCTGCCCTGGGGGTTGGGGAGCTGGGTTATGTGGGAACATTTTGCCTTTTGCCCCCATTAACCTTCCCCCACTATCGCTGAGGTGATTTCTGCTCTTGTGTTTTGTGTAGTGGTGCTCTGTTGGTCTGCCGCACAGTAGCAGTCAAATTGGTAGATAGAGTTGGACTACTGTACTAAAGACGATTGCCATGGAAACTGCACTTGGCATATAGCTCTTGCTCATCTCAATGCTTGCACAATGCATTCAGCAAGCTGATGAAGCTCTGTGTGGATATTAGCATTATGCAACTGAAATAGTAAGACTCAGAAAGCAAGTCATCTGAATTCTATGTAATTATTTGCACATTTTATAGGGGGCCTTTTGCCATATTTTGTATATATTTTTTACATTTTCCATTTGTTTTAATGTTACACATATTCAATTTACAGTTTCCACCAATGTCTGTGTGAATGTCCTAATCCTGCGTTTATACTGAATCCTGCGTCTTTTTAAAATAAGCTCAATGAGGAAAATGAATAAATGTAACGTTCAAAGTACAACAACAATTAGTTTAGCCAATCATCATTGCCCTTTGACTAGCCAAGTTCTCTTGGTCAAGAATTTCTGGGATGTACGCAAAGCAAGGAACACCTTAGCAGAACAAAAACATCAGTGTATTCCGTCATAATTTTTAGGCGAACTATAGAAGCCTGTCGACCAGTAAGGATATATTAGTCTTAAAACGGAAATCATATTTGTACATTTCTTGCTCAATGTTGGGCTTCCTTTTCCTCAACTTGCATTCTTCTTGCCTTGTCTCCTTTATAGGTAACTGAGCTGAATGAGGCCTTGTCGAATGAAGAGAGGAATCTCTTGTCCGTTGCCTATAAGAATGTCGTAGGCGCACGCCGTTCATCTTGGAGAGTCATTTCCAGCATTGAGCAGAAGACCTCCGCAGATGGCAATGAGAAGAAGATTGAGATGGTGAGGGCCTATCGTGAGAAGATTGAGAAAGAGCTTGAGGCGGTGTGCCAGGATGTTCTCAACTTGTTGGATAACTTCCTCATCAAGAATTGCAATGACACCCAGCATGAGAGCAAGGTCTTCTACCTGAAGATGAAAGGAGATTACTACCGCTACTTGGCTGAGGTGGCCACCGGTGAGAAAAAGTCCACTGTGGTGGAATCCTCAGAAAAGTCCTACAACGAGGCTCATGAGATCAGCAAAGAGCACATGCAGCCCACCCATCCCATCCGACTGGGATTGGCTCTCAACTACTCTGTGTTCTACTATGAGATCCAGAACGCTCCAGAACAAGCCTGTCATCTGGCCAAAACCGCCTTTGATGACGCCATCGCCGAGCTCGACACGCTTAATGAGGACTCCTACAAAGACTCAACCCTCATTATGCAGCTCCTCCGAGACAACTTAACACTGTGGACGAGTGACCAGCAAGACGATGAGGGTGGGGAGGGCAACAATTAAAAGTAGACCTCTCTATCTAGAAACATAAAAATGGCTGGTGGACTTTGGCAGCAGCTTTTGCCATGGTTTCCTCTGCAGCAGCAGTTCTTTATTTTTCCACAAGTTAAAAGAAAAAATAACAAGTGTGGTAAGGGGGAGGGGGGCTGAAGTCCTAGTTTGAATATATACAGAAATATATATATATATATAGTTGAATGGGCCTCCCTTTTCTTGGTTCTCTTTGACATTTGCCAAAACCACTGAAATGTCAGTTAATCAGCCGGCAGTGGTCGTTGTTGGTTTGGAATGGCAGCCTCACACTGGCAAATGGACTGATGCATTTCAAAGGGATGCTGCTTAATTATGTTTTGGGTAGTAGTAAAGCATTTTAAAAAGAGGGTTAGGTGCAACGGCATTTGAAAGTGAAATAGGGGTTCCGGTTATGAGTTGATTGTTAAGAATTGTCCTTTATGCAGTAATTAAACAAACTGGAAATTATATACTAAGGCTTATCACCCATGGTCAGTTAACTGTTAAATGGAAGTGTGGTAAATGAAATGTAATCTTCTTTGAATGCCTAAAAAAAAGATAAAATTCAGTTGCTTAAATGAAAAGCATTGTCATATAATCATTGCAGTCTAATACTACTGGAATCATTCACTTTCTTTTTAAGGACAGGTTGGGGAGAAGACAGAGACTGGTCTGATTTAAAAAAGAAAGATGAAGAAAAGAAAAGTAGGATAATATTGCAGCTTCAAAGTTTGTGGTTTACATCTGTGTTTAACTTATTTTTGCACTTGCCAACTATACTGTTTTGTCAGTGTAAGACAATTACAATGATACGATCAATGATTCAATATTGTGCATGCTGGTGATGTATTTATACAATAGCTTGACTTTATTAACTTATATCTTGGATGTTATGTATTCCTATAATTGAAAAGTAAACTAGCTTCATATTGTTTATTTATAATTTATAATTTATCAGTTTTTGTTTTGATTTGCTATTCCAGTATCGTGATTGTTAACAATAAATTGATCTGTTATGGGCGTTGCTGTGGTGACATGGAATGTTTATTTCTTTAGCTATAGGCTGACTTTCGGAAAACACGATTGATCACCTAATTGTACAAGTGTTTTTCTTGGTAAACTGTAACCATGACATTATGCATTGTTTTGCTCTCTGAACAGTATATGAGTGCTCTTCTTGTCATATTATGCACATTGAACATGTGTGGTTTAAACAACTTTGAAGTTACAGAATCAGTGTTTCTGTGACCGATTCAGAACTTGGACCATTATTTGTATTTGGCAGTATTTTTTAGTTTATTTATTTGCATTTTCTTTCTTTTTTTTTCTTTTCTTTATTTTAAGCTGTCTCCTGGGTGACAAATATCTTGAATGTGAATAATTATGTAGCAGTTGCACAAGAGCCAAAATAATTATAACAATAAAAAGACAAAAAAAAAAAAAAGGCCTTGAGTAGTCATAATGTAGATGCATCATGTCAGTGTTGATCATTTGTAGTGTTCTAAATGAATGCTTCTTCAAGAAAGCACGTAATTACTCAAAGATAATACTGAACTAAACTAAAGTAATCTCAATATTTGCAATGTGTAATCAAATCCAAGTCCTGTAATATATTATATTTCTTTTTGCATTGCATTGCTTACAATATAAAATAAGATTTAATATGCAAAAATAGTGAGATGAACTAGCAATAAACAATACTTTCTTCTTAGTTTATGTTAATTTCTATATATACGTAACAATAAAGGTTAAATACGTTGACCTTAGTCAACATTTTACAAGAAGGTTGTATTAGTTAACATTTCTTAACACAATAGTTAACATGAACTAACAATGAACAATATTTAAACAACATTTATTAATCTTGGTTAATGTTAATTTCAACATAAACATTACTAATACATCCTTTACATTAAGAGAGTGAGATTAGTTAATGCAATATGAACTACTATAAACCAACTTTGAACAATTGTATTTTGATAAATTAACTTTGGTCTAGATTCATAAATATGGTTAAAAATATTGTTTTTGTTTGTTCATGATATACTAATGTTTTTAAATAGAAATGTTGCCACATTAGTTAATGCAATATGAACTATAACAACAAAGAACTGTATGACACAATGGACCAAGATTAATAACCAAGATTAATAAATGCTGTAAATTACATTTTCATGTAAATGCATAGAACTTCATTGTAAAGTGTTACCATTTGCTGTATTCATTTCAACTTGTCATCTAGTTTCAAATCCCAGTGCAATTGTACAGTTACATACCAAAATATCTTTAAAAGCACAGTGCTGCAGCCAAAATGTCAACAGGTTCAAACACAACTGAATTTAAGAAGACTAAATTATCTTTCTCTGCAGCGCACCTACTGTCCATGATTAGTGTTCACCACTGCATTGCAGAGCATGTATAAAGCATAATAAAGTGCTTGACAGATGAATGTGCCTCATGAGGACAGTATTATTGGCTCAGAATTGCATGCATTAATAAATACAAAATTATTTCATATTTAGGAAAGCAATGGCAACTGCACAAAGAAATGGCTGACTTTCATCATTTGAAGGTCACATGACACATATGTTTGCCTGTAGACATTTCCATTCAAATTCAATATCAGCATGACTAATATTTGAATATTCTAATGATCATTTCTTACCAATGCTCAACTCAAATCAGTGCTTTCTAAAATAAATGTGATGTGTTGTTCCCAGAAACATTGTGTGTATTTGTAGAACATCTGAAGCTACAGTTGGATTGCACTGAATCTAAGATTGTACATACAGTATATTGATGAGCTATTTATTTTTTACTTTGCATTATACAAATAATGACAATTGTAGCTCCTAAAATGCTAGATCCCTCAGCATTCAGCTGCAGCATCCTACATAAACCCACACCCAGTAGAGCAAGAGATGAATTTCTCTGCACAAAATGGTCCACAATAACAGCCAATAGCAGGCACTGTTAGCTGTCATATCCACCTATCCAGTGCATGTTGCTATGGCTGGAGCAAAACATCCCATTTCCCATTGGCACTGTTCAGACATCTAGAACAACCTGCAAAGAGATAAACATCAGAACATCAGAGACACCATAAAAATTCAAGGGAAACCTGTCTTCCTGAATTCACATTGAGGCTCTGTCATGTAGACGCAAGGAGCAAACCACCAGTTTCTGCAGCATTATGATCGGATACAAGATATGAGGCTTGGAATATTTTAATGCTTTTGCCCAGGTTTAATTGTTCAGATAAGGCTGCCTAATTAATTATCTCAAAATATATTTACTATTTCTGTTCTGGTGTTATAATTGATGTAACATGTATTTGACGTTTCATTGAATTCATACTTGATGATTTTAAGTGATAAACAAGGACAT
This sequence comes from Xyrauchen texanus, assembly GCF_025860055.1. NCBI lineage: Eukaryota > Metazoa > Chordata > Actinopteri > Cypriniformes > Catostomidae > Xyrauchen > Xyrauchen texanus. Next base: position 15,037,797 of record NC_068313.1, on the reverse strand, counting down.
TCTCTTTCGAATGGGACAGGGTGCAATACATCTCTGCCCCTCAAGGGTGTTCATAATTAAAGTTTAATCAGGAGAAAGAGTAGGGAGGAACATTCATTAGCACATAGACAGTGCATCAGTATAAGCTGATTGCCAAGGATTTGTGATGTGCTATCTAATATCCCATCTGTCTAGAAACAACATCCCAAATTAATAACAGATAATTAAGATGCATTCATTTTTGCATTGATACACAACCATCTGCACGTTTTTGGGATAAGGTGTTGGTGAATGAATTGTGGCACTAGCTACAGATGAAACCTAAGTTAACTTAATTTGTGTGAATTCATTATATGCTCACACACCTATAACAGATAGAGGACGCCGGGGCTAGACGTCACAGCTTTCATATTCCATTGGATATTTCCCAGGGTTGATTTATTTTTGAAAATCAGTTTCTGCATAGACAGAATTCTTGGCTACAAAAACACCATTTGACATTTCCACAATTAATGCCCAGGGTAAAAGATACAGTTCGTTAAATGCATACTGGCATATAGTGGGGCATGTTGTCTCACTGAAGAAAAAAAAAAATACTTAATGTGGTAACTTCTTAATAAACTGGTTTGATTCAAGTAAAAAAATTACCATTAATCTAACTAAATTTATACCTGAAAATTAGGTTACACAAATGACAGCGAGTTTTATGGGTTAGATCGAGTAGAAATAGATCCCTAAGGTGACAATTTTTTAATGTAAGATGTCACAATGGATCCTGCTTTTGAACACATTATTATAGGCCTTTTAAGCTAAATTTAAATAGAAATGCAATAATGAAGCACAAAAAAAAAAAAAAAAAAGAAAGAAAAAGAGCATTGAAAAAGTAACGCATCAATTGGCTTCCTTCATTATTGTTACAATGGCCCCAGATAATATTCAGACACTTTTGTATGTACAGTTTTCATTGCATTAGATTGGGGTTTTAAAATTGGTGTGTGTAAAGAGATTAATGGAAAGGAGGAGGCGAGAACCGGCTTGACAATATAAATAATATTTTAATGAAGAACTTAACCGAAAAGACTAACACACACACAGGTGTCGGACAGCTTGCCTGATTAGGGGCCGGGTGTGTATAATCACGACCCGGCCCCGCCCTCCGCCCAGTCACATTCCTCCCTCGTTCTCTCAGGCCAGGGAGCCCCCGGCATGAACCCCCCCTTTCCCTTGGGAGAGGCGTGCCTTCCGCACCGTCTGCCGGCAGGTCATCCCCGTCTACCTGGATTAGGGAGGGGACAAGGGGAGGGAAACAAAACAAAAGTGTGGCACCTACACGGCGTAAAGGGGATCAGGCCAAATTAACAAAACATTTTAAAAAGAGAGGGAAAGGCCAACACAGAGCGGCAGTGGAAGAGAGAGAGGAGAGAGAGAGAGAGAAAAAAAAACACTTGCTCACCGGTTCGCCGATACGCCATAGCTTGGTCCTAGGCCACTCCTCCAACGGACGACAGCCGCGCCTCCCCGGATGGATCGGAGGCAGTATTCTGGCTCCTGGTGGACAGAACTCCTCGCTGCATTCTCGGGAAACAGAAGGGGTCTCCCCCGCCCCTGGCAGCAGTTCTCCCACTCTAGGCGGTTGGCCAGGAGACCCTCCCTGCTCGTGGTTGGCGGTCTCATACCCCACCTCATTTCAGCGGCTGGTAGGGGTCTCCTCCACCCCTGACAGCGGCCCTGACTGCTCCAGGCGGTCGGTTAGGAGCCCCTTCTTCCTTCGTGGCCGGCGGCCGTTCGTCCACACTCAGGTGGCAGGGCTGCTCCATCCTCCGGCTGCTCCGTTGGGGTGGACGGTAGTGGCAAGGACTCTACTACGGCGCATCCCTCCTCCTTCCCGGATTTTGGCATCAATGTAAAGGGATTAATGGAAAAGAGGAGGCGAGAACCAGCTTGACAATATAAATAATATTACAAAAAGAAACTTAAATAAAAAGACAAGCACACAAAGGTGTCAGACAGCTGTCCGTAAATCTCTCTCTCTCTGTCTCTCAATGCAGCTTCCAGTTGACCTTTTTCCCTCTCTGAGGCTTGATTAGCCTGATTAGCGGCCGCGAGTGTGGCCCTACCCTCCGCCCTGTCACATTGTGTTAGTTCTGAATGTTTTGTTTTGAACAGATGTCTGGTGTATGTGCTATCTGGGAATGTACCGATTCTGGACAAGCGTCACCATGCGGCAAATGTTCATGTCTTGAAAATTTCCCATGCTGTGCCATTGATGTCACATCTATTCAAAGAAGTAAGTTCTTACAACTATAGTTCCAGCTTCAACCACTGGAAAGGAAAGTTCTGACATTTGTAAAGCATACACTAATGTCACCGATTTTTTGTAACATCAGTCTAGATAAAATGTATGTGAATTCACCCCTCATATATTTTTCATAGATGTGACATATATTTTTGGATTTTCAAATGTATCTGAAGGTATATTGTCCATTGAGGATGGGGGGAAAGACGTATGAAGATGTGAGTCTCAAACAGATGTTTTCTTTAGTAGACTGTTTGTATGCGATTCAATTAGCTCTCTTACATCAGCGAGCATCAGCTTATCATTACAATGCTAATTGAAACATGTATTATTCTGCAGATCCTAATAAAGATACAAACCAAATGGAGTATAGCTCGCTACACCATGTCCACAGAGGTAGGTTTATAAATTATTAGAAGGCAGAGCTACAGTTTAAGCTGAAAAATATTTACCTATTACTATTATTAATTGTAATTTCTATTAACATTATTATTATTATGAAACTTTAGTTTTTACTTGGTGAATTTATCATCATTATCTGCCCCTGAGCAATTGTTTTGCAATTACTTTTAACCCTCCTATGGTATTCTGTCATTTTTAATGAAATATATTTTCCTTGTTTAATAAACATTTCCTTAATCTGAGCAGTACAAAACTTGGTGACTTTTCCTCCATTTGCCATCTGAACATACAAAAAATATTTGGCTTGATTCAATAAGTCTAAGTAGCTATAAAAAAATAAAAAATAAAGCGACACCTTTGGCATTAATAGTCAAAATTGGCCGAACATTGAAAATCAATGGGAAAGACCAAAAACAGAGCAATTTTTTTAATCTGTCAGATTGGCATTAGACGTCATCTGTTGTTTTCCATCTGATGTCAGCAATCTGACACAACCACACAGACATAATATTATTTTACTACAGAAAGTTTGAAATTGAAATTTTAACTCTGTGTGGAGTGGTGGTGGCGTAGTGGGCTAAAGCACATACCTGTTAATCAGAAGGATGCTGGTTTGATCCACACAGCCACCACCATTGTGTCCTTGAGCAAGGCACTTAACTCCAGGTTGCTTCAGGGGGATTGTCCCTGTAATAAGGGCTCTGTAAGTCGCTTTGGATAAAAGTGTCTGCCAAATACATAAATGTAAATGTAACTCTGCCTCCTCTGATTTATACTCTAATTTAATTTTCTGAATTTTGCAGTTAATTGTCTTGACATTGTCATGCATTTACTTTGAGTTGTTACATTTTCTCTTTGTAACACCATGGTCAGGTTTGATTGCAAGCATAATGACATTAACTGCAAAAACTGACACTTCAAATACATTTTTAAATGATAGCTTGATAATGTCTAAATATATATACAAATGCATATCTTTTGATAAAATATAAAATTAGGTTACAAAAAGCCTTCAGTAGGTGGTTACAGCTGTTACTGGTATGACATGGTTTTCAAGTCATATTATTTATATTTTGTTCACCAGATGGCAACAATTTGCCTCCAATTTGTCACATTCTCAAATTTTCTTATAGAAACTTATAGAAGGGTAGGTGCCATTTTTACAATAACATAGGAGGGTTAACTAACTGGACCCAAAGTAATTTTTTTAACAGTTGTATGAAGTCAGATACGACTCCTCACAAGTTTACACAGGCGTCCTACTGGATTACAGAGTAGATGCAGTTCATCATATTGACTGGATATTTTCTACAAAATCTTAGAAGCAGAAATTGTCCAGGCTTGTGTGATATTGGCAAGTTTATTTATATAGCACATTTCATACAACAAGCATATCTGCAATGTATTTAGGTACTAGGTCATTGAGTGATTTATAACCTAGTAATAGTACTTTAAACTCAATTCCAAATGTAACTGGAAGCCAGTGCAAAGACCCGAGGACTGGACTAATATGCTCAGAATTTTAAGTTCGAGTCACAATCCTGGCAGCATCATTCTGAATGACATGCTACTCTAATGGTCATTTTTGGAAAGCTGTTGAGCAGTCTTGTGTGGATACAAAACTAATTTGTTTTTGTCTTTAGACCCCTGGAATCAAGGTATGTGTTCACCTTGGGAATTTCAACTTTGTTGCCATGTACAATGAAATCTGTCTTGTCTTTGTGTAACTGAAGGAAGTTTTGGCACATCCAACTATTCATTTAGTCAATGCACAGGCACAGAGAGTCTATGGGGCTGGTCATATGGCGATAAAACTAGGTAGATCTGGGTGTTGTCTGCATATACGCAATTTGGTTCTTTTTCATAATTTCCCCCAGTGGGCGCATATACAGGTTAAACAGCAGAGGTGCCAGATTCGAACCATGTGGGTTTCCACACATCATGGATGTCCACTCAGACTGAATCATTACCTATGTTCACAGAGTAACCCCTCATTTCTACATATGATCTGAACCAGCTGCAGAATGTCCCTGGGAACAAAAGTTTATATGTGAATCACAGATTTGCAGTGAGAAATGCAGTAAAATGTTTCAAAAATGCACTCAGTTGAATCATCATAATTTTTCTTTGAATTAGTTTTTGATTTTTATATCGTTAATGATAAGAACAATAGATACAAATCATGTAAGAATTTAAGAATGGCTGAATATTTCTTGTCATTTTACTCAAATTATATTTTAGTACTGTAGCTCTTCTTATATTGTATTTCAAGCTCTTTATGTATTTTAAAGGAAACTTCTGTTTCATACCAAAATCTGTCAGTATTCTGCCATCTAGTGTTAGTTATTTTTTATAAATCTGTGAACAGAACAAACAGGCACAACATGCATATCAAGAACTTAAACATCTGACTTGTTTCCAAAAATCATATAAAGATAAAAACTTGTGAGCATTAATACATTTTAACAAGCTTTAACAACTATCTCAGTGCATCTTTATGGAACAGTATTTGTTGAATGCTGGTGAATTGGTTTGTCCCCAATAGGCATTATTACTTATTATTAGGCATTTAGTAGGCACTTATTATTACTTATTGAAAATATATACAGTATTGTAAACAATATTTATATATATATCTATAGTTGTTCTTTCAAATGTTTTACTTGAAAAGTGTGCTTGTGCGATCTGTATTAAAATCAAATAACATTTTGATATGTGGTTACATAATGCAAAGACATTCTTGCATTGTTAAAGGGACAGTTCACTCAATAATGAAAATGCTTTCATCATTTACTCACCCTCATGCCATCCCAGATGTGTATGACTTTATTTCTTCTACAGAACAAAAATAATTATTTTTAGAAGAATATTTTAGAGCCGTAGGTCCATAAAATGCGAGTGAATGGGTGCCAAAATTTGACGCTCCTAAAAGCACATGAAGGCAGCATAAAAGTTATCCATATGAATCCAGTGGTTAAACCCATATCCTCAGAAGTTATCTAATAGTGGTGGGTGAGAAACATCAATATTTAAGTACTTTTTTTTCTAGAAATTCTTCTCCCTGCCTAGTGGGGGCGATGTGCAAGAAGAATGTGAATCACCAAAAACACAAAAGAAGAAGAATGTGAAAGTGAATGTTAAAGTGGAGATAGGACTGAGCAGGGAGGAGAATTTACATGACAAAAGGACTTAAATATTGATCTGTTTCTCATCCACACCTATCATATCGCTTCTGTGGACATGGATTAAAGTCATATGGATTATTTTATGCTGATTTATGTGTTTTGTTTTGTGCTTCAAATCTTTGGCAACCACTCACTTGCATTGTATGGACCAAAAGAGTCTAAAAATCTTTGTTTTGTGTTTTGCAGAAGAAAGAAAGTCATCTGGGTTGCCATGAGGGTGAGTAAATGATTAGATCATTTTCATTTTTGGGTGAACTGTCCCTTTAAGTGTGGCTAAAATGTGTAAATACTGCTTGTTTGCAAAGAGCACTTACTAATTGATCACCCCACCCTTGGTTTCCATGAACAGGTTGCCCGTCACAAAAAGGGTCTCTGGTGAGTTTGTATATTATCACTAGAAGTGTATTGTCTCTCAGCTATCAAGTCATTTAATCCTTAAATGCTTGGGAATTTCACCCAACACTCTTACATATTCTGATCTTTAGAGACCAGGCACATATCTCTCACAAATGGATCTGCAAAATGCCCAGATAATGTAAGATTTAAAAAAAAATTTCAAGACAATTTGAAAAGAATGAATACAACATATTCAAGTATTTATATCATATTTTATTTGCCATATTTTAAAAAGCTAATGCAACGAGAATCAGGACAAATCTAGAATAGGATTCACTTTCACACTGAAATTTCTTGAGACACTTCTGGCTGTCAAACACAAACATACAAACATATTGAGCTATGCATAATACATGGGTGGGATGCATATACTGAAGTGCTGGTTCAAACCAAGGCCTTGAGGATGCTTCTCTCAGAAATAATTATGCCTAAACTTTTCCTTTAATTTAAAGATTTCATTTTTCTCTAAGAAACACTTTCACCAAAAAATGTATAGTCCTTTCCTACTGGTGTTGTTTGGTTAAGGAAAGACTGACAAAGTTACAGATTGGTTCAAAACAACAAAGTATTCAGAGGCTCCAGCTACACAAAATACAGACCATTCTGTGATCCAGAGGACCAAGTAAGATGTACAACAGCAAAATCCCAATTAGATTTTTTTATACAACAAATTTACTTTTGTTCACACTTTGTATTAGGTGGCCTTAACTACCGTGTACTAACATTAAACATACAAAACTATGTATTTACTCTGTAACTTCATGTTCTGCAAAATGCCCACATTTTCTTCTACTGAGGTTTACGTATTGGTAGGTTTAGGAGTAAGGGTAATGTTAGGGTTAGGATTAGGGGTTAGAGTTAGGTTTTGGGGTTAGGGTTGTGTTAGGGGTGTAGTTAATAGTGTAACTACAAATATAATTAAATGCAAGTACATTAAATTCAATTTCAATGCAACAACATATACATGCATAATAACTACATTTTATCAAATGTTTAAGTACATTGTAGTTAAGGCCACCTAATATACAGTGGGTCCCTACTTTTATACATCTCATACAAATTCATGCTGTTTGTCATATCTAAAACAAACTTGGTTTTATGCATTTAAATTCAAAGTCTCTTAAAGTTGTTGAATACTCATCTTAAATTCATGCTTTTACCGTGACACTTTACATTTGGCACTTAAATGCTTTATATATATATATATATATATTTCACATGCTTCGCAGTTATGTAAGTTTACCTGTCCAATAAGAAGAACGGCAATTCAGGGTCAGTTTTGATCCCCAAAACCGAATGAAGGACACTCCAGGAATCAAATGCCCTGCCGATGTTCACTTTATTTTTTGCTCGATCACGATCACGTTCCTGCTTAGCCAGATGAGATTCAGATACATTTATTTTGTATTTTTTTTTTGGCTTACTCTGAGTTTGTGTAGGAGTTGGTGTTGTGCTGGGAGCCGGACGTTTGCTGGATTCCATCTCTAAGATAACGTTACCTAGTTTGGCAGTTTGTTGACGCTGTTGAATAGAGGAAGCACTGAGGCAAGGCTCTCTTTTCGCATGAAAATCAGTCAACAGGCTTTAATAGGCAACCTAGGAATTCCGGGAAGGGCTAATGTTTTAAGTTGTGTTACAAGCCGTTCACATATTGGCAAAAAAAGGAAGAATATTACATGAAAATCTTTACATATTGCACCTTTAAAAAATTAACTACACAAAAAAATGTATGAACCTCCAACAAAAGCCTTCATCAGCCAAAATCAAATGACAATGCATCCATGTGTATTTCCTCAGTTAATTTGGGATGACTTCAAGGACTTTAACACCAAAACGTATAGTACATACAAAATCATTTTGTTTAACCATCGCCCCACAACACTTACTTAGTTTTAACCACTAATACTTTTAAACATGAAAAACTAATATTGGCCTTATATTCATACATTTTCTGTTATAGCATAATTTCATGTACAGCTGCTTTGAAACAACACCTGTTGTGAAAAGCACTATACAAATAACACTTGACTTCACTTTGGTTCTGCTGAAGAAGGAAAGTTGTTTTAAAGCTTTCTAGCTTTACTCAATCCATTTGCATTAGGTGGGTCCTAATCGTGGAATCTGCTACCCTATTCTCCCCCATCAACATTTATGGGAGGAGTGCATCTAAACGCCTTATACTGGAGATGCTAATAAAAACAATGAGACATGTGCAACAGTGAAAGCTGTCTGTTATGCGCGTGATCATATATAACAGTTTCCCACCCCTCTCACCCCACATAGGGCAACTGGCTTGAGCCCTTGGGACAGGAGGCACCTTCATGCACCCCTGGATGTGTTGAGTGCTTTATTGCTTTACTCAAGTAGCAATTGCTATGCTAACCATAGCATAGTGTTTCCCATTTAGCATGCTAGCAATTACTGTACTATCTAGAATAAGAAATTAATTTGAGTTAATTTAACATTGTCTAATTTAGTAGATTTTACTCAATTCAATTACGTTTCCCACTTCCTTTCCTACTTGAAGTATTTAAATTCAGATTACACGGTTGTTTCAATTCAAGAAAACGCATTTCAAACACGTTAAACATGATTAAATCAAGTTCAGCTACTGAGTTATTTTCTTTGAGTGCATGATAATTCAAAGGTTCCTTAAAGGATTTCCTTACATTATGTCATAGCATTTAAAAGGTAAAACAATATGACAATTTCCAAAATAATCCACTGCAGATGGGACATTCAAATCGGGCCCTTTTTTCTCAAGCATTTGCAAACTCAGGTGAAACTTTCATCCTCAATAAGGTTCTCCAGTTCTCCCTCTCTGCTCCCGTTATTATTACTCCCTCTGCTGTTTGAAAGAGAAAGAAATGTCAACAAATGAATGTGAAGAACATACAGTATCTAATAAGTTTGAAACATTTTGATAGTTAATGACCAGGGCTGGACTGGGAAGAGAAATTGACCCCGGATTTTACATAGCAACTGGCTCAAAAGAGTTCGCGGTCCTTTTCTACATATTTTGGCGCTGTTTTGTGGTCCGTTCTGCATAACGCGGCGGCACATTTTAGCTTATCCCGGCCCATTCGGCCTGTTTCGTGGCCGATCCACCTGCCCACGCGGTTCTCCCAATAGCCAGTGATAGCCCCTGATTGGCCCCAAAGTTCGTTGGCCCACCGGAAAAATGCCGGTATGCCTGATTACCAGTCCAGCCCTGTTAATGACCAATCATTGATGCGGGATCAATTGGGCTTTGTCACATCACAGTTGACAGATACCTTAGAGGGCGAAACATTGACATATCCCTGCATAAATTATTGAGAGAGAGAGAGAGAGAGAGAGAGAGAAAATGGTGTCAAATAAATTATAGACATCATAAGTAGGGAAAAGTGACATGAAGTGATTGAGTGCTTGAATTGTGGACTTACAATATCAGACCTCCAGGAGCAGACATAGACCTGCCCTTCCTGCGACTTGGGCACTCAAACGGGTTACTGAAGGAACGCTTCCGCAACATGGATTTCACCAGGATCTTAACACGTATGGAAATACAGTGCAAACATAAAAGTTCAATGAAGTTAAACATCGAACAAAACTACAAACAATAAAAGTGTGTAATTGGTTTTTGAGAGCTACTCACCACAGCAGACAGGCTGGGAACTAGTTTCACAGAGTTCTGCACCTCCTCTTCTGTGACCTCCACCACTGTACAGTGCTCCTCTTCCAGGGGCAATGGATCAGTGCCATCAAGCGTTACCCATGGGTGCAACTGTAAGGATTGCACTGGGTTCAAGTAACACTTTAACACCAAATCCTTTAATCTTTTCCAGCAACCTGTCATCGTTATTTCACCTTTATTTCTGGAATGGTGATTCTAGTTTCAGGGAGTTTATCCAGCATTCTGGTGATGAGTTGCTTCAGCCCCTCACTGATCCCTGGCCTGTGGAAACATTAAAAAAATAATGATGTATGCCGTTTCAAATGATGTAAGCAAGTATGGGAGAACTCTTTTAAAAGTTACAAACAACCTCCCAATAATGTATGTCTAAAATGTGCAAAGGGGCACTAAAACTATTAAAAGCCAATTGCCAAACAATATGGGGGTCCACTATTTGTCTTTTTGAGATGTAATGGCGATAAGGTATAAAAGGCCATGCTATATTGTGGATATAATCACAGCTAAGAGTGCTCACAATATATTTACAATATAGCGCTGCCATTTATTGATTTAATAAAATGATTACTAAATGATAAAAAATATTAAGGGTGAAAATGTTCAATCAAATATTATTTTATGAAGCAGATTCATCAAGTAACATCTTTCCAAAAGATATAGAACCTGATACATGTAAACTAAAGATAATAGTTAGCTTCTATTTGGTCATGTGCAGTGATAACAAGCACTGTGAAGTAACCTGCAGTTGTTGCCTTAAAGAGCTATTACTCTTTATTATTACCTGATTAAACACTTAAAATATGTTTTGTTAGCGTAGCCTTATTTATTCAGGTTCTTTCAGTGAGATCAAACAATATTTTTGACTTTTTAATTAAGATGTCACCAGACAAAACACATTTTTAGGATTCTGTTTTACTATATCTGTTTTATTATTATTATTATTATTTATTTGGTTAGTAGAAAGCATATAGTTTCAGTTAATCAGTTTATAGAACGCTTTTTCCAGATACTATTTGTGTTTATTTATATATTTCTATTTCAGTGTCTGTGACTCACTTGTTCGGGAACTCCACCAGCATAGTCCTGATTTTATCATGCAATCCTAAGATGTATTCATCATGAAACGGACACTGCACAAAGGAATATTAATAGATTTCTAAAGTAAATAAAGTATTTGGTATGAACTGCATTCATGTTTTAAAAGATCTTACCTTTCCAAAGACGAAACAGAACAACGTCACTCCCATTGCCCATACGTCTAGAGCCTGAAACCAACGAGAGTTCAGAAATTGTAATGGGAATGAGTCTTTAATATATGTAAACCAGAATATTCTTGTTGTTTCAGTGGCCTCTCACCTTTCCACTGAATCCCTGCTCTTGGTCAGAGAGAGTTTCAGGTGCCGTGAAGGCCGGTGTTCCTGCGCTGTTAGACAGGAGAGCGTCATTCCCTTCGAACTCATTACTGACACCAAAATCCGCTATCTTGATGTGCCCATCATCCCCCAGCAACAGATTTGAGGGTTTGATGTCTCTATGTATGATTTTCTGATAGTGTACTAAGAAAATACATTTAAAAAAAAGGGGGGGAAAAAAAGAAAAAGCACCATACTTTGAACCCCTTTTCAAGCCTAGAAATTATATTGGCAAACAAAATCCAAGTAAAATACAACTGCATTGGGAAACTCACAGTATTCAATTCCTAAGAGTATATCTCTGAAGTAAAAACGGGCCATCTCCTCGGTTAAGGGATTGTTTGTTGGGACCTCCATCACGGGACTATAGGGCCAGGTGAGAGTTAGGAGAGAAGAACAGACTAAAGAATAGCTGATTCTGTTAATGTGTGGTAAGTATCTAGAGGTAAATACTCACCCTTTGGGTACCAACTCAAAGACTATGAAATGGACACACAAAATGAATTATAAAAGGTAAAACACAAATAAATATAATATAATTTTTATATAACCCTTTTTTATATCACATTTTGCTAAATAAAGGAATTACTCACCCATATGCAAGTTATCCTCAGCTGGGTCATCAAGAACCTTTGGTGAAGAACAAATGCTTTTAGGTAATATTTTAAACTAAGTAGATACGTTTGGTGAACAGCACAACTATTTGACTCACCTCAACTAATTTAACAACATTAAGATGGTCAAGTTTCTTCAAGATAGCAATTTCTTGATATATTCGGTTCAACAGGACAAAAGGCTTTGATAGATTTCCTTGTGATCCACTGGATACGTTGGGAGGGGGTCGTCCTACAGAACCATCACACAACATTAACTTTCTGCAGTCGCAAGAAACAATTACAAGTTACAAGCTTGAAATGCAAGTATTTATGGCTTACTTGCAAATCCAAACTGCTTCATTAACTTCTTTTTGGATACCAACTTCATAGCCTGCAATAAAAGTATATCTTGAGATATTATATTATATTATGGTAACACTTTAGAATAAGGTTGTATTTGGGAACATTATTTAACAAAATTAGTTTAAAAGATCTAACAATGAACAATACGTGCAAACACCACTAAAATAGATGGCATTAATATTCTTTTCTACAATATACTTACATAATACTGGTCATCATCTTCATTATATGCTAATTTGACCACCCCATATGAACCCTAGAAATGGATGGTCACCATCAAATAATATTGTTTTGATATTTGCATGATTAATCCAACCAACCAAATAATATTTATTCCACAACAATATTATTAAAAAGACCCACCCACCTTCCCTATCTCATTCTTTAATTTATATTGGTTGAGCTGGACACAGTCCTGTGGTAGAAGGGAACGTTAATACAGAATTATGAATGCAGTAAGAATGTATCAATTAACATGTTCAACAATCTGAACCAATATGATGCTGCAAAAGTTAAATTACAGAAAAAAACCCCATTACTATCTCATTATAATTGAGATTTACAAATCAATCAGTTCTGTTGCTTTCTGCTTGTTGTGAGTCAATAAAATGATTTAATGTACAAAATCTCATGTTCAACTTACACCACCTTCAGAGATAGACACTTGCTTGGATTCAATAGTGGGTCTCCTGGCTATCCTTGGGTTGGAGCAATTCTGGTAACTTGATCGCTCCTGCAATGACATCTTGCGATCAGAGTGATTGAGGCGATGCGGTGTGGTCCTACAGCCATGTGGTGGAGTCTGTCTGTTGGCAGCCACATTCATGGCTGCGACCATGTCAGCCAGTTCAGCATGGTAATCTGAGTCCAGATCCACTCTGTTGGCGGTGTCAGCACTCATAGCGTCGGTTAGAGCTTCTTATAACAAAGTAAACATCTCAATGGGCATCACATTGTTCTTAGTGGACATCACAGAGTCAAGTGTTCTTAATAAAGTCCATGGTAACACCGAGCTGTAATAGCAAAAGAGGATTGTTGAAGTTTTTATTTCTGCATTAAATATGATCAAACTGAGGACATTTCTCTCTTTTGACAACAGAAAATGTATTAAAAAAAATGGAGTTTAATAGCATTTTGTGTCCCATCTTAGAGTTAAAAGTGCAATTTCTGCACCACTAGAATCACTAAATAAAGCTGTAAAAATAATGGCCGTGTTCAAACAGCGTCCACGAACACTGCCCTATCTGCCATTGGAAAAAAGAGAGTCCCGCCCCAGACTCACACCATTGGTTGAGCCAATGTTGCTCTGTCCAGCTGGTTGGGATACTCAAGCACACAAAAATTGCCACAGAGTCATAGTGTTTACACATTTTCAGCCTCCAAATAAAAGTATTTTAACATAACAAATTTAAAATAATTCACACTTCACCTTTAAATACTCTCTTAAACTCCTGCTCAGTGCTACTTTTATGGAAGCTTAAAGAATGGACTACTGCTTAAACCATAACCCATAAATCTGCACTATGTGCATTTAATCTCTTTAATGAATGTACAAAACATATTTTGTAAAATAGACCATTCTGAATGAAATGAAGTTGAAAGGTTTAAATTAATTATTGAATTTATGCTCATGTCTGTGTCACAGACTATAATAAAATCCAGTGCAATAGCATTCAAACAAACTTTATGTTGGTACAGTAGCAATCAAAAACACTTAAGGGTGAATATAGATAAAGTGGGACATCTGGTAAACTGGGACAATTAATTGGAATAATCGCTGCATATATTTTACCATTACTACAAATCTGCATTAAGTTCATCCTAAATTAGTCTCGGATGACACTGAGTTCCCACTTTACCTATATTCACCCTCTGTTTGGTTTCGTATAGACATATACAACACAAATTGCAGTGAGCACAAAGCATTCAAAACAGAGAGTAAAACAATCTTGCATAAAAGGGTGACCTCAATCAAGAAATTGTTTTTGTCAAAGAGTTTAGGTTTTCCTAGTATAAGTGTAAGTAAGGGTTGCAATTACTTACATAGAGCAGCATGAGTTTGTTTTGCCAGTCATTGTGTTGCATTATCTTTTCTTCTGCTTATCAAGCAGCCCTGAGGACTCCAGACTCTTCAGGATCACAAAAGCAAAGAGGATTAGCTAGCACGGCCACATTTAGTCTACTGTGGCTATATCAGTAACAAAAGTCTGTTTATTTTAACTGGCTGCACTCAGTGAAAGGACACAAACAGTACTTAATTAGCAAGACTACGTCAGAGCGGGGAACCTGTGTGCTTTAATATCTGGTTAAATTCTTATGGTGTGAACATCTGAAGAATGATGAATTAATTATATTGGATAAGTTTCTGGATCTCTTCAAGTCAACAGAATTCCCATTATAGAATTAAAGTAAAAAATGCTTGAGGCAGATCATGAGGTGGGAAAGAAGATCAAGTGTTACATAACTTCCAAAGGGACGTGCTTCTAGACAACAAGATAGGATTCTATCCTAAAAACAAATGACTTTTAAAGAGAACATACAGCTCTTTGTGAAGAACATTGTCTGTTTTGCTCATTAGTTAGATGTTTTGGCTCATAGGTTTGATTTTAGTTTTAGAGTTTTTTATCTATTTAGAAGATAATCTCATGTGTCCCATGGATCATGTGCCTTTTCCATTTTGAAGAATTATACTTTAAAAAAAATGTCTAAAATGTACATTTTAAACATTCTAACAGTCAAAGGATGTCTTTACATATTAATAAAAAAACTCAAAGTTTGACGTGTTGTGCATTTCGAGAGGCTATTCTGCTCACTACAATTGTACAGACAGTTACCGTAGCCTTTTTGTCAGCTCAAAATATTCTAGCCATTCTCCACTGAACTCTCTTCAACAAGGTCTTTCCTTCCGCAAAACTGCCACTCACTGGATGTTTTTTGAGTAAACTCCCAGGATCAGCAGTTACAGAAATACTCAAACCAGCCTCTCTGGCACCAACAATCATGTCACAGTCCAAATCACTGAGATCACATTACAGAGCAGTTATCTGAGTTACTGTAGACGTGTCAGTTCAAACCAGTCTGGCCATTCTCTGTTGACCTCACATCAACAAGGCGTTTCCATCCTCGGAACTGCCGCTCACTGGATGTTTTTTTGTTTTTGGCACCATTCTGAGTAAATTCTAGAGACTGTTGTGTGTGAAAATCCCAGGATATCAACAGTTACAGAAATACTCAAACTAATCAGCCAATCGTGTGGCAACAGTGCAGTGCAATTAATCATGCATATACGGGTCAGGAGCTTCAATTAATGTTCACATCAACCATCAGAATTGGGAAAAAATTTGATCTCAGTGATTTGGACCTTGGCATGATTTTTGGTCCCAGATGGGCTGGTTTAAGTATTTCTGTAACTGTTTATCTCCAAATATTTTCTACAATTTATTCAGAAGTATTCAGAAAGTATTCAGACCCCTTCATTTTTTCCCCACATTTGGTTATGTTGCAGCCTTATGCTTAAATTCTTAAATGTATTTTTTTTTTTTTTTTACATAATTTTACACTCTATACCCCATAATTAAAAAGCAACCAGATTTTGATAACTTTGCAAATTTATAAAAAAGAAAAAACTTAAATATCACATTGAAATAAGTATTCAGACCCTTTGCTATGACACTTGAAATTTAGCTCAGGTGTATCCCATTTCTCTGGACCATCATTGAGATGATTCTACAATTTGATTGGAGTCCACCTATGGAAAATGCATTTAATTGGACATGATTTGGAAAGGCACACACCTGTCTATATAAAGTCTCACAGCTGAAAATGAATATCAGACCAAAATCTAAGCCATGGGGTCAAAGGAACTGGCAGCAGATCTCAGAAACAGGATTGTGTCAAGGCACAGATCTGGGAAAGGCTGCAAAAATTTTTTGGCTGCATTGAAGGTTCCCAAGAGCACAGTGGCCTCCATAATTCTTAAATGGAAGAAGTTTGGAAAAGCCATCACTCTTCCTAGAGCTGGCTGCCCAGCCAACTTAAACAATCGGGGAGAAGGGCCTTGTTAAGAGAGGTGACCAAGAACCCGATGGTTCTTGGCCATTTCCAAGCATCATGTCAGGAGGAAACCAGGCACCGCTCATCACCTCCGCAATACCATCAAAACAGTAAAGCATGGTGGTGGTAGCATGATGCTGTGGGGGTGTTTTCAGTGGCAGGGACTGGGGGACTGGTCAGGGTTGAAGGAAAGCTGAATGCAGAAAAATACAGAGATATCCTTAATGAAAACCTGGTCCAGAGTGCTCAGCACCTCAGACTTGGCCAAACGTTCACCTTCCAGCAGGACAATGACCATAAGCACACAGCCAAGACAACACAAGAGTGGCTTAATCAGAACTCTGTGATTGTCCTTGAGTGGCCCAGCGAGAGCCCAAACTTGAACCCTTGAAATTTGAGAAGTCGAACATCTCTGGTGAGACCTGATAATGGATGTCCACCGATGGTCCCCATCAACCTGACAGAGCTTGAGAGGATCTACAGAGAAGAATGGCAGAAAGTCCCCAAATCCAGTTGTGCAAAGCTTGTTGCATCTTACCCAAAAAGATTTGAGGCTGTAATCGCTAACAAACGTGCTTTAACTAAGCACTGAGTTAAGGGTCTAAATACTTATGCCAATGTGATATATTTTTTTTTTTTTCATTTTTTAATCCATTTACAAAGTATAACGTTTAATGGCGGGCAAGGAAGAGGCTGGAACCAGCTGAAAGTTCAGCATAAATTTTAATGAGAAACTCAACATAAAACAAACACACACATGCAGCACGGCTGCGTGCATCTCTCTCTCCCAAACTGGCGTCTTCTGCCCCCCTTTATCTCGCTCTCCAACTGATCATCTGATTCAGCGCTGGCCATGTACCCTGATGGCCTGGCCATGCCCTCCTCTTCATCACACTCCTCCCCCGCCCAATTCAGGCTGGGGCGCCACCGGACTGACTCCCCCCCCCCCCCATCTCTGGATGGGAGAAGCTGCCCTTCCGGCCGTTCTGTCAGCCGGTGATCCACCTCGCCTCCTGGAAACCTGGGGGAGAGTCAAGGGAGGCATGGGGAGAGGGAAGGGTCACCCCACCATCCCCAGGCTGACAAGCAGATATTATAACACAGTAAAAGTTGGTATCTAGTCTACATCATTGTCTTTATCATACAATGATCAGCCACAACATTAAAACCACTGATAAGTGAAGTGAATAACATTTATTATACCATTACAATGACACCTGTCAAGGGGTGGGATATATTAGGCAGCAAGTGAACAGTTAGTTCTTGAATGTCATTTGTTGGAGCAGGAAAAATGGTTAGACGACAAAATGCCAGGTCTTGTGGGGTGTTCCTGATATGCAGTGGTTATTACCTACCAAAAGTGGTCCAAGGATGGACAACCAGTGAACCAGCGTCAGGGTCATGGGTGCCCAAGGCTAATTGATGCGTGTGGGTGCGAAGGCTAGCCCGTCTGGTCCGATCCCACAGAAAAGCTACTGTAGCACAAATTGTTGAAAAACGTAATGCTGGCAATGCTAGAAATGTGTCAGAATACACAGTGCATTGCAGCTTGCTGCGTATGGGGCTGCGTAGCCGCAGACAGGCCAGAGTGCCCATACTAACCCATGTCCACCGACGAGCCCACAATGGGCACGTGAGCGTCAGATCTGGACCATGGGGAAATGGAAGAAAGTGGCCTGGTCTGATGAACCATGTTTTCCTTTAGGTCATGTGAACGGTCGGGTGCGTCATTTACCTGGGGAAAAGATGGCAGCAGGATGCACTCTGGGCAATGTTCTGCTGGGAAACCTTGGGTCCTGGCATTCATGTGGATGTTACTTTGACACTTACCACCTTCCTAATGATTGTTGCAGACCACAACGGTATTCCCTGATGGCAGTGGCCTCATTCAGCAGGATAATGTGCCCTGCCACCCTGCAAAAATTGTTCAGAAATGGTTTGAGGAACATGACAAAGGGTTCAAGTTGTTGACATGGCTTCAAAATTCCCCAGATCTCAATACGATTGAGCATCTATGGGATGCGCTTGACCAACAAGCCCGATCCATTAAGTCCCCACCTCGCAACTTACAGGATTTAAAGGATCTGCTGCTAACATCTTGGTGCCAGATTCCACAGAACACTTTCACCTAAATGATATGAGGCAGGTGGTTTTAATGTTGTGGCTCCCATTTAGGGTGATTAATATCTAGACCCAAAATAAACACAATGCTAATTAAATATACAGCCAGATAATACGACTAATAATAATGCTGGAAGTATTTCTGAGGTTGTTCAAATTATTTTAGAGCTGTCCATGGTGCTGAAGCATCGTGACTCATCGTTTTCTGCATGACTTCGTCCCAATTTCACCTCAGAGTTCGTCTGTAAATTCAATAGTCAACCTCTCTGGAGCTCATGCTCATGTGTCAAGAGTAAAATGCACCATCATCTCACGCCCTCAATAGATAATGTCCTGGGTCCGATGCAGTATCTAAATGCGATATCTTTATAAACGGGATGCAATGCCTTATTTGGACTATCTAAAGTGTTTAAATTCCGCTCAACTTCTGGATCTCTTGGAAGACGACGACACGATACAGGACACTATGAAAGGCGATTCAAAGGTAGGCTGATCATAAACTGCAAGTACACTTGGTCAGGAATTAAAATATACTGATTATAAAGATTTGGTTTACATTTTAAGGTGATTTTATTATATTAATGTTATTATAATAAAGTTGTAATACCATTTTATTATAATAAGAGCTCAATGATTTTGTTAAAGGTATGTTCCGGGTTCAGTACAAGTTAATCTCAATCGACAGCGTGTGTAGCACAATGTTGATTACCACACAAATCCATTTCGACTCGTTCCGCTTCTTTAAAAAAAAAGCAAAAATCAAGGTTACAGTGAGGCACTTAAAGTGGAAGCGAAAGAAATGTGAAGCTTCTAATTTTATAAAAACACTTGCTTAAATTCTTCAGTTAAAACTTGTGTATTATTTGAGCTGTAAAGTTGTTTAAATTGCCATTTTTACAGTCATTGTAGGGTTTGTTGACATTTCATCGTCATGGTAACGAAGTTGTAAAATTGGCTATAACTTTAAACAGGAAAGGCTAGTAAGTGATTGAATCACTCTAAAATATATATATATATATTTTTACAGGTATATCCTTTATGTCTTGTGGCTAAAAACTGAGTATTTGAACCATAACAAATTGCCCCATTCACTTTCATTATAAGTGCTAACTGGAACCCCGTATTTTTCTTTTTCTTTTCTTTTTTTTTTTAAGAAAAGGAGGAACAAGTCGAAAATAATTTTTGTCGTAATCAACATTATGCCAAAAATGCTGTCAAATGATCTTAACTTGTACTGAACATGGAACATTCATTTAAGTTATTAAGTTAAAGTTAAAAAGTACAGAGAGTATTATGACATAATGATTATGACACTAATATGTTAATAATATTAGTAAACATCATATAATAAATGGACATTCAAATAGTAAGAAATATGGTAAAACTTTGATTCCTGTTTTTTTTTTTTTTTCTTAAATAGACCTATATTCATGTTAATCAGTGTAGTCTACATGACAAGCTAAATTATTATATATATATTTTTTTAGCCTTATGTAATGCTTACATTTATAATAAAAGTGTTTGAAAAGATGTTGCAAAGATTGTTTAAAATACACAAAGAAGAATAGTTTAGTGTTGATGATTTAATTATATGTATTTGTAATTGTGAATAATGCTTACGCTGATGGATTTGCTGCAGTTACGGGGTCTTCAGAGGAGAAAAAGTGTCTTGATGGCATCCAGCTGTTGGCTTGCAAAGCAGAATTTAGCATATCAGCCATATTTGAACAAAACTAAACTGCTTTTGGCTGAAAAGTACCAGATTCTAGATCAAGTGGTCTCCTCAATCCAATCCAAACAGAGAGAGATGGGTAAATTTAGATCAGATTAAGTATGTTTTTTTATTCTTCTCTCAATTGTATGCTATATTAATAACTTGATGCTTCTTCTGCTAGAAATGTTACAGCAGAGGCTCAACCTTACAGTGATTCAAAGACTTTTTAAGGAGAAGATCAATCATTCCATCAATGAATCTGAGGTGCATTAGAGATATGATTCATGACATGCAGACTAAATGGTGTTCAACATATTTTCCAAGTACTGACTGAGATTTTGTCTTTCATTTTACAGAATCTTTGGCACACATTTACAGAGG
Organism: Xyrauchen texanus; assembly: GCF_025860055.1. Taxonomy (NCBI): domain Eukaryota; kingdom Metazoa; phylum Chordata; class Actinopteri; order Cypriniformes; family Catostomidae; genus Xyrauchen; species Xyrauchen texanus. Next base: position 15,017,226 of record NC_068313.1, on the reverse strand, counting down.
GAAAATCACTGCTGACAGATTTTGTGGAATCTCTTCAAAACTCACAGAAATTATACCATAGACGTCTGATTCAGGCTGAGAAGATCCAGGATCTCATCATACAGGCACAACATTATGAGAGAGAAGTTGCTTTTCCTCGTGTTGGGCACCTTCTAAACGTTTTGCACTCACCAACCACCACAATCAATGTTTTGAGCAGCATCTCTCCTGTTATCTTGCTACATGGTTTCCAAAATCCTCATTTACTTCCAACATCATTTCTTCCTCCTCTGAAGCATCATGGCTGTGTTGATTCAAGTTCACCTTTGATATCCAACTATGAATCTAGCCATAAACAATGTCTTTGTAAGTGCACAGGAAGTCATAGATGGCCACAAAGGCATTCTCCTTTACAGCCACTCGAGAAGACTCGACACAACATTTACCAGGCTAAGAATCCAAAGTAGAGTTGTTATGGTGATAGTAAAGATCTACAAAAATACATGAAATTATCAATAAATGGTTCTGTTTCTGAAGTATGGTGTAAGTGTAATCTGAATCTTTGTTCATGGCTGTGGATGTGTTTTCTTGGATCACTTATGCATAGTTGAAGTCAGAAGCTGTCTTAGGTCAGTTAGGATCACTACTTTATTTTAAGAATATGAAATGTCAGGATAATAGCAGAGAGAATTATTTATTTCAGCTTTTATTTCTTTCATCACATTCCCAGTGGGTCAGAAGTTTACATACACTCTGTTAGTATTTGGTAGCATTGCCTTTAAACAGACAGAACTGGTGTAACGGAGTCAGGTTTGTAAGGCCTCCTTGATCACACAGTCTTTATCAGTTCTGCCCACAAAGTTTCTATCGGATTGAGGACAGAACTTTGTGATGGCCACTCAAATACCTTGACTTTGTTGTCCTTAAGCCACTTTGGCACAACTTTGGAGGTTTGCTTGGGGTCATTGTTCATTTGGAAGACCCATTTGTGACCAAGCTTTAAATTCCTGGCTAATGTCATGAGATGTTGCTTCAATATAATCACATAATTTTCCTTCCTCATGATGCCATCTATTTTGTGAAGTGCACCAGTCCCTCCTGCAGCAAAGCACCCCCACAACATGATGCTGCCACCCCCTTGCTTCACAGTTGGGATGGTGTACTTCAGTTTGCAAGGCTCAACCTTTTTCCTCCAAACATAATGATGGTCATTATGGCCAAACAGTAACATTGTTGTTTAATCAGACCAGAGGACATTTCTCCAGAGAGTAAGATATTTGTCCCCATGTGCACTTGCAAACTGCAGACTGGCTTTTTTATAGCAGTTTTGGAGCAGTGGCTTCTTCCTTGTTTAGCAGCCTTTCAGGTTATGTCAATATAGGACTCGTTTTACTGTGGATATAGATACTTGTCTACCTGTGTCCTTCAGCATCTTCACAAGGTCCTTTGCTGTTGTTCTGGGATTGATTTACACTTTTCCACCAAACTACGTTCATCTCTAGGAGACCGAATGCATCTCCTTCCTGGGCGGTATGATGGCTGCATGGTCCCATGATGTTTATACAGATAAATGTGGTACCTTCAGGCATTTGCAAATTGCTCCCAAGGATGAACCAGTCTTGTTTAGGTCCACCATTTTTTTTCTGAGGTCTTGGCTGATTTTTTATTTTTTTCCCCATGATGTCAAGCAAAGAGGCAATGAGTTTGAAGGTTGGCCTTAAAATAAATCCACAGGTGCACATCCAATTGACTCCAATTAGCCTATCAGAAGCTAATTGCCTATAGGCTTGACATCATTTTCTGGAATATTCCAAGCTGCTTAAAGGATCATGCCATCCAAGATAAGTATGACTTTCTTTCTTCCTCAAACACAGCACTCCATTCTGTAGGTCTATACAATGCAAGTGAATGGTTAACCGAACATTGAAGCTCCAAAAAGCACACAAAAAGCAGCATAAATTAATCCATATAACTCCATACATATCTTCTGAAGTTATTATTATTATAAGTTACCAGTTATTGATTTTGGGAGAACAGACCAAAATGTAACTTCTTTTCAGTGCATCTTGTCATTTCATTCTCTAGGCATGATCATGAATTCAAGCTCAATTACACTTCCTAGTGCATGACACATGCACAGAGTGCTAGATGGTGCTAGGAAGTGTAATCGAGTTTGAAATCATGATCTCCAAGGAGACTACTGTCAAGAATTATGTTGAAAAACGTGTTAAATTTTGACCTGTTTTCCCCAAAACTGATCGGATCGCTTTAGAAGATATTGATTAAACAACTGGAGTCCTACGGATTATTGTTATGCTAGCTTTAATTGCATTTTGGAGTGTCAAAGTTTTGGTTACCATTTCCTTGCATTGCGTGGACCTAAAGAGATGATATATTCTTCTAAAAATCTAAATGTGTATTCTGCAGAAGAAAGTCATACACATCTGGGATGACATCAGTGTGAGTTAATAATAAGAGAATTTTCATTTTTGGTTATACCATTTCTTTAATAGCTGGTAATGTTTAACAGCTTTCATTGATCATATTCAAAGCCTAATAAGCTGGTATTCCTGTATTGCTCTCCGAGTTTGTCAATCGATTCATCTAACTTAGAAGAGGGTCATGAAAAGTCCAGTACCCTGATCAGATTCATCCCTCTAATTAGTTCATTAAACAGGCTGAGAGAGGGTAAAGGAGAGCTTTTGTTAACCTGTTGGCTTCTTTTGTCTCTGGATAATACTTTGGTTACATCATTGTCAATATGTGCCATTGTCTGCAGCAGCTCAAATTGGGCAATTTTCTCATCTGTCAGCCAAATGCTTAAAGCCTTTGGGCAGCACGGTCTGACAGACATTAACTTACCCAGACAACCAATAATATTGGTTCATAAACAGAATAACTAAACAGTGGGAGCAGATTAGAAGATGAAATACAAAATTATTTATTACAAAAATAGATGATTACTGTAAATACACTTTTTTTAATGCTTACATAATTCAAAACTCCTGTTCAAAGTGTCATTTATCAAATAAATAACCATCAAAGATGTCAAACTAAATGAACAAATTTCATAGATTAACATTTAAAACAGGCAGCACACACACAGTTTTGAAGAGTGCACTAACTCCCTCCTGTAAACTTTGAAGCAAATATTTTTGCAATTCTTTTGGTCTCTTCACTCCTCTGTGATGGAAGGACGATGGGTCTGTGTTGAGTCCCTCTTCGATATGGATTACCAGGATTTAAAGTCTCCTATGAATGAAATGGCAATTATTTTATATATATTTCTTTTTTTTTCTCCCCAATTTGGCATGTCCAATTCCCAATGCACTCTAAATCCTCGTGGTGGCATTGTGACTCAATCTGGGTGGCGGAGGATGAATCTCAGTTGCCTCTGCGTCTGAAACGGTTGATCCACACATTTTATCAAGTGGCTTGTTGAGCGTGTTACCGCGGAGACCTAGCGCTTGTGTAGGCTTCATGCTATTCTCCACAGCATCAATGCACAACTCCCCACGCACCCCACTGGGAGCAAGAACCACATTATAGCAACCACAAGGAGGTGAACCCAACGTGACTCTATCTTCCCTAGCATCTGGGCCAGTTGGTTGCTTAAGAAGCCTGACTGGAGTCACTCAGCATGCCCTGGATTCGAACTTGCGACTCCAGGTGTGGTAGTCAGCGTCTTTACTTGCCGAGCTACCCAGGCCCGAAATGGCAATCATTACCATCTTTGATCACACAGTTGTAGTTCTGAGGGCTTATGGCACCCCCTAGCACAAGAAGGAACTTTGAGGGAAGACATTTGTGAAAGAAAAAGGACAGATATTGCGGGCATAAGAAAAAGGTAACTTAGTCATTATGGGCTACAGCCGAAAAATGTGTTAACTCATATCTGGAAAATGATTTTAGGAGTAAAACATTTTTCATAGCTTTGTAAGGAGAGTTCGAAAAAGTACCTTCTAATTCTAAATGTTGGAAATGTATTCCCAGAAACAAAAAGGAAACCACATATAAATCATACCAATAGCCTAGGAAGAGTTGGAAAATGTTCTGTAAAAAGGAACTCAAGGGAGACAATACTCACAGATTCTATGGATGAAGGAAACACAGGTGCCATCCTCAAAACTCTCATGGACGCTTCCAGATGGTGAGCCGACAGAAAGAAATTTGGAATCTCTGCAGGCTCTGAACTGCCAAAAATTTAGTTTAGGTAAAAATATCCCAGATTAGAGGTAGACAAATATATCGATTTTACCTATCACTCAGTGACAATAGCAGCTATGGAACTATCGGTTATCTGCAAAAAGCTGATAGTTTTTTTCAACAGTTGGAACGGCTTAGTTATACAGTATAACAACAGCCTCTAAACACCCTGTGGGGATTTGTTGTATCTAAATCTTTCATCTTTGACAATATTATATTTTTATCCTTTCAATGCATATCTTGGTACATATGAAAACATGCCCCATCAGCACATTCAGTATACTAATATATATATATATACAGTGAGGTTAGTGGAAATAAATAGTTAAAAAATCATACATTGTGATTTCTGGATTTTTTTTTTTAGATTATGTCTCTCACAGTGGACATGCACCTACGATGACAATTTCAGACCCCTTCATGATTTCCAAGTGGGAGAACTTGCAAAATAGCAGGGTGTTCAAATACTTATTTTCCTCACTGTATATATATATATTGTAACGAACCCCGCTCCTCTAGTTCGCTCCGCTTCCTCGAGCACACACGCTCGCTCCCAATCACCCCCCTCTGGCTCTCACGCTCGCTCCCAATCACCAGAGTATTAGTTTCACCCGCACTCGTCCCAATCACTCGATTATTAGTTTCACCTGCACTGTTCGTTTTCCCCTATTTATACGCTGCCCTTTCGTCTCACTCGTGTTGGTTATTGTTTAGTTTACCCCTTCGCTTTGCCAGCTCTAGTGATCCCCTAGCTCCCCTGTCTATTCAACTCAATTGTCTTACTTGTTATACTGATTCTGATTTCCCCGGCTTCGACCTTACGCTTTCCTCGACCACTCTTTTGTAGATTTGCCCCGTTGCCATATCCTGATTCCCCGGCTTCGACCTTACGCTCCCCTCGACCACTCTCTTCTGGATTTGCCCTATTTGTACTTTTGCTTTGCCTGCAATAGACGCAGTTTGACTATACATTGTGACTGTCTCTTCTTGTGCGGGTTACAGAATAACCAACCTTACAGAAGACAGTCACAATGGAATCCATTGAGGAGCTCCGCAGCTCGCTAGAGCGGATTTGCACGGCGCTTTCTGCCCAAGGATCTACGGTTGGGAAACACGTCCAAGCGCTCACGGCCCAGGGACAGCAAATACAGGAAATACTGCATACGGTACGTACCATTTCCGATCAGTTTCAACCTGTTCCACCTGTGTCTGTCCCTGTACCCGTTGATGTTCCCACCGCATTTCCCAGCGCCGCGAGCTTTCAACCCCCCCGAGCGGTTTGACGGTTCGTCGGGAGCTTGTCAGGGTTTTTTAATGCAATGTACTGTTTATATGACGTATCACCCCCTTTTAAGCACTGACAGTGAGAGAGTACATTTTTTAATCTCACTGCTCTCGGGGAAGGCACGGCAATGGGCCACTGCATTGTGGACTGCCGAGAGCCCCCTTTTGACGTCATATGATCAGTTTTGTCACCAGATGGCCGTGGTTTTTAATCACCCGGCAGCTGGTAGGGATGTAGGCAGCCGCCTCGTGTTTTTGAAACAGACGTCACGCACAGCCACTGCCTACGCACTTGATTTCCGCACCCTTGCCGCGGGTAGCGGGTGGAGCGACCCCGCTTTGTTAACTGTATACCGCCTGGGTTTGAATGACCAGCTCCAAATGGAACTGGCATGTCGAAGAGAATCGCTGTCGCTGGAGAACTATATTCAGCTCTCCATCACAGTGGATAACCTGCTTCGCGACCGTGCTTGTCGGAGCCCCTCTGTCGTCCAAGAGCCTGCTATGGGTCTCCACTCGCCTAAACTCGTTTCTCCCGAGTGCTCTTCCAAATCCGAACCTATGCAACTTGGTCGCGCCCCCTAACTCAGGCGGAACAAACTAGATAATCACATGGATGTTTGTTGGTGCCAGACAGGCTGGTTTGAGTATTTCTGTAGCTGTTGAGTGAGTGGCAGTTCTGCAAATATAAATGTCTAGTTGATTTGAGAGGTCAACAGAGAATTGCCAGACAGGTTCAAACAAAGTCTACGGTAACTCAGATAACCACTCTGTACAATTGTAGTGAGACACACACACTGTAACATAATAGATGCTATTCTTCACACACACACACAAACACACACAAACTATTCTTCACACACACAATAAATGGCATTCAATCCTAAATGCATAACTGTTAATGCCTTTTTTTAGCTTTAACAAACCGAGGCATGAGTTAAAATAATTTTCTGTGGTAATCAACAGCATACCACAGTTGCTGTCAAAAGAACTTGTAATAAACACAGAAATGTTTCTTTAGACTAAAAATCAATTGTTTTGTGTCAAAGCTTGTAAGGATACGGTTTTGTTCTCCTCTCATCAGTTTTATCATCTGTTTCTGAGTCAGAATCTGTGATAGGAGATCCGTTTGGACTTTCATCTCTTTCTTCAGCCAAACTATTACTTAAGTTACAATCTTCCACCACACTTATACTAGAGAGAGCAAAGTCTCTATCAAGACCATCTGGAGATTGCTGCTTCTCCCTGTCATCTGTGACAATATCTGCTTCACTCCTAAATGTATCAAGCTCAGTATCAGATCTTTCACAGAGGTCTGAATTAGAATCATTGCCATGCGATTCCTCAGTCAATGACTGCGGGTTAGTTTCTGGTAAGAGTTCTCTGGTGTGCCTCTCCTCTCCTTGAACGTGATGCTCCACTAACTCTAGACTCTCCAGAGATCCCATATCTGGGTCAGACAGTAGACTGGTCCAGGGGCTGGTTCTGTCTGTAACTGAGGTGACCTCATTGAGTGTGCGAGGCTGTATCAAAGTTTCCTCAAAGTCCTCATGGTCATCTTCCTCCTCTTTATCTCCTTCCACACACTTATCTTCATCTACATCTTCATCAGATGGGCTGTGATGAAGCTTTTTGTCTTCTGGAGAAGCTGGTGACAGTCTGGTCTCTCTAGGAGTAACATCTTCATCCTCTGATACCATTTCTGAATATTTATGAGAGTGAGTTTCTGTCTCAGAGCTCTCAGATTCTGATAATATCAAACGATTAACCCCAGAGGTTAAATGTTCTTCAATCGCAGTAAGTGTATCTGAGGTTTTATGGACAGTTGGTGTTTCTTCCGTCTGGTGTTCACTTAAGCCTGATTTGAAAAGAAAGCCATAAAAATCAACATCCCTAAAATAAACAGTAACACAAATGATCCAGCAAACAGGTAACAGCTCACCATTTATGATGTTATTGACCTCTCCAACCAGCTGACTGGACTTCAGCAGCAGTTGTGTGGTGTCTGTCTCTGAGTCCCTGTGGTGCTCCTGCCTGGATGTTCCTCTCGGCTCGCTCAGCTTTGGGAATGTTGGAGTGGACAACTTACAGCTGAAATATCTTTGGATGTCATCCAGCTCACTTAAATTTTTCCTTTGAACATAGCAAGAAAAGCTATGTTTACATGCAGCCTAGTAAACCATTAATAATCTGACTGATATTCCAAATGGAACGAAAAGCTTTCATAAACCTCAATTTGAGAAAAAATATCCAATTGAGTTTGCATAAAATGAAATATCTGATTTAAAGGTGTTGTGCAGATCTTAAATGGATAGTTCACAAAAAAATTCTCATCATTTTCTCACAATGGCATACCAAATATGTAAAGGGCTCGACAATAAGGACTGCCCAGAGAGATAAGGACTAGAGAGATCCAGATAGTTAAAAGAATAGTCACTGTTAAAAAATATGGTTTCTTGTTAGGAAAATCTGACAAGCGACATCTTTTTTTACATTTATGGTCGCTGTTTTCTTCAATGCATTGATTGACACTGTCTGCTCACAGCCTCACAATAATATCAGTGCTGTAGAGTAATTCGCCCTCCCACAAATCGCCACATGGACCTATCACAGCCCCTCCTCCCTCTCAACGAACACGATACAAGGAAGTGCAGGAATTTAACAAGGACTCGGGGCAAAAATGCCACCAAAATTGACAAAAATATCCTAGAAATACAAAATATGGGGGGAAAAAATGCCCACACGAGTTCCCATGTTTTCTTAATAATATCTGATATAGTTAAATTACATACATTCTTCTTTTGTCTTTTCACTGAAAATATTTTTTTCCCACACCATCATGCACATAGACGAGCTCTCTCCCTCTATCAATCTGCATTAGTTCGGTATTGTACTCCCGCGTTAAATTCTGTTTGCCCCTCGTTAAAAATAAACATGCTAGCGGGTAACACTCTTGCTCACTGTGCTGTATTAGAAATTACAAAACATAATGCAACCAAATGCTACAATTTACTTAATATCTATTACCTACGGCCGAATCACAGCAGTGCTGATGTAGTGCCAAATTGCACTCTTGCTTGTGTGATATTGCTTATATATATATATATATATATATATATATATATATATATATATATATATATATATATATATATATATATATATATATATATATATATATACACACACACACACACACACAGTAGTGTTTCCATGTTTTATGGGGACTTTCCATAGACATAATGGTTTTTATACTGTACAAACTTTACATTCTATCCCCTAAACCTAACCCTACCCCTAAACCTAACCTTCACAGAAAACTTTCTGCATTTTTACATTTTCAAAAAACATAATTTAGTATGATTTATAAGCTGTTTTCCCTCATGGGGACCGACAAAATGTCCCCACAAGGTCAAAAAATTCGGGTTTTACTATCCTTATGGGGACATTTGGTCCCCACAAAGTGATAAATACATGCTCACACACACACACACACACACACACACACACACACACACACACACACACGTCTGGAATAATGTACAGATTTTGCTCTTATGGAAAGAGATTGGTACTTTTATTCACAAAAGTGGCATTCAACTAATCACAATGTATATCAGGACATTAATAACATGAAACTGTTGTAGAGCAGGTAGAATTCAATGAAGCTGTCAGCTGAGGACATGTGAGGTGTCTATTTCTCAAACTAGAGACCCTGATGTGCTTATCCTCTTGTTTAGTTGCACATCTGGTCTTTCACATCTCTTTCTGTCCTTGTTAGAGCCAGTTGTCCTTTTCTTTGAAGACTGTAGTGTACACCTTTGTATGAAATTTCAAGCATTATATACCCTTCATTCCTCAAAACAATGATTGACTGATGAGTTTCTGAAGAAAGCTGTTTATTTTTTGCCATTTTTGAACTTAAAACATGCCAGTCTATTGCATACTGTGGCAACTCAAAAACAAACACAAAGACAATGTTAAGCTTCATTTAATGAACCAAATAGCTTTCAACTGTGTTTGATATAATGGCAAGTGATTTTCTAGAACACAATTAGCAATTTAGCATAATTACTCAAGGATAAGGTGTTGGAGTGATGGCTGCTGGAAATGGGGTCTGTCTAGATTTGATAAAAAATGACTTTTTTCAAATAGTGATGGTGCTGTTTTTACATCAGTAATGTCCTGACTACACTTTGTGATCAGTTGAATGCCACTTTGGTGAATTAAAGTCCCGATTTCATTACGAAACAGCAAAATCTGGAATTATTTCAAACTTTTGGCCGCCAGTGTGTGTGTGTGTGTGTGTGTGTGTGTGTGTGTGTGTGTGTGTGTGTGTGTGTGTGTGTGTGTGTGTGTATTATATACACAGATATAATATTTAGCTTCTGACACATTTTTAAAGCCATGATGGTAAAAATAAAAATTTTCATTAAAACATTTCGGCAGGGCAAGTAAAAATCTGAACCACTGGCCAGTAGGAAAAATCCTTATTGTTGAGCCCTCGTGTATGACTTTTTTCTTCTGCTGAACGCAAATGAAGATTTTTCTGTAGATCCATACAATGCAAGTGAATGTTTGCCAGAACTCAGAAGTTCAAAAAAGCACATAAAGGCAGAATAAAAGTAAACCATAATACTCCAGTAGTTATTTCATTAAGTAGTTAATTTTAAAGTATAAATCTCAGCTTTTGGCCAGCCTCAACCAGTAGGTGGCTGAATGTGAAAATGAAAGTAGACATTTACAATAATAAAGTAAATATTGATCTGTTTCTCACCCACACCTATCAAATAGCTTTAGAAGACATGGGTTTAACAACTGGAGCTCCCTTTATGTACTTTTTGGACCTTCTGACTTCTGGTCACAATTCACTTGCATTGTGTGGACCCACAGAGCAAAAATATTCTTCTTAAAATCTTCATTTGTGTTCTGCAACAGAAGAAAGTCATACACATCTAGGATGGTGAGTAAATTATATGTTAAACAGACAATACTTACCATATAAATCTTTGAATCTATCACAATTAGATTAAAAATACTTTCCCACATGCATAGAGTAATACATAGTGCCTGCTTCCAAATCCAGAGATGTCTAGTAACTGGAAGAGGAATGGGCATGACACTTGTATGTTTACAATCTTTTAGGATGCTGCTTCTAATAATTTAGAAATGTTATAAAGGCAAACATACCAATTACACACTAAAGTGCTATGGTGAGTTTCCTAAATTCTTAGTCAGCTGATATGGTTGTTTTCCCTGATGCCACTCTTTGCATGTGCAGAAATTTTGTTATTACAACAAAGTTATTCTGTGTCATTGATCAAGTGATGGAGAAAGGACCTCTTAGCTTCCCTGGCTTCCGTCTTACCGGACAAGTCGGATGAAGTAACATTTACGTGCATAGTTCCAGCTCACAGTGCAAAACAAGACGTTTTCTGCAGGGCTTTTCATATGGACTTCAAAATGGCACAAATCATGTGAGTGCGGCTTCACAATTGCTGTAGCAAAGTGTGTAGTAATATTGTGGAGGATGAGCATTTAAGAGATTTAATGCCAAACTACTAGGACTAGATATTTAAAGAAGTCAACCTCCCATTTAGACATTGGGATATGTTAAATGTTACTAGAATTGGTGATATTTTAGTGCATTTACCTTATTTGGTGATATTTTAGTGCATTTCTAGCTATATACGGTGGAATACACTGTTTGGAAGTTTTCTTTAAGTAATTGGCAGCAGGGGTGGGTACCTTAGGGCAGAGAAGAGTGTTGAACTAGAAGGGTGAGAGTCTCCAGCCAATGAGGAGTGAGAAGCTCTCTCGACTTCGTGCAAATTCTGATGGAATAATCTTACGTTGTCCATGTGCTCTTCATGACGATCCATCACACTGGACCTAACAACAGATCCACATAGGCATTACTGTAGTAAATCTTATAAGGCAGGATTTCTGTAATTGTTTTTGTTATATATACCTGTCAGAGAGCAGTCTTTCAAGTTGTTCAGGAGGTGTGCTGATTCTCTGCTCTGAGAATCGAATGATGTGGCTGGGGAAGCTGCTATAGGTAGCTGTGGTTTGATAGCAGAGTGGTAGAGTCCCAAACAGAGCCTGCAATAGACACATACACATCACCACGTGAGACAACTATATTGAATTTTCAGGTGGAAATATGTTTACATTTATTAATGAAGAAGAGGCTTTTATAAAACGAAAATTACAGAACTGATCAAATTGATACATTTTATTAGCGTTTGTGCTCTCTTGGGAAATGAACCCATGACACCACACTCTACAAGTTGAGCAACAGGAATTCTGATTGAAAGCTGTTATTTATTCTTATAGGTCATGGTGAGAACTCAAGATAAATATGAAACAAAATCTACACTTACACTAGAATCCGGGGCATTGGTCTCAGGTACTAGCTGTCTCTGGGCTCGTAACTCCTGCACTGCCCTCAGAGGAGACACGGACACCTTTAGCTGTCCCTGACACTGCCCACTGAAATCTGTGATGTTGTACCAGCCACACACTGACTGAAAACCCGACAGAAGTGGTGACAGGTCTACAGACGCAAATCCAATCACCCGCTCCACCTCTGCACAGGAAAATATCAGTTTAAAAAACACATTTTAGTTTTTACAAGAAAATGTAAGTGGTGCTTGTCCATGCAAAACTCAACATCAACATGCTAGGTTTTTGTGGGTGGTTGGCTGCTAGGGTGTTGCAAATGCAGTTGCTAAGTTTTTTTAATTTTGCCATTTTGTATTATGAGTCTTTGTTATTCTGGTCCCTAGATATGGTGCAGGTCCCTCCATCAATGTAAGTCTATTGGATTATTTTTGTGAAAATCTTAAGTGTGATGTGAATGCTTAGAAAAGTAAAAACACATATAACCTCAGATATCTGCATGATTTGAGGTATCTTTCATATTTGAAAATTGCACTATTCTCGTAAATGCACAAAGAGCAGCGCAAATGTATTAAATTTTTGTGCTAATTCTGAGCGCATCTTTTGTGCCAACACAAAGCGCAAGTAGGCTTAGGTATTTACAATTGTATTTATGATGTAATTTTTATTGGTATATGTGAGCCAGAGGAGGGTGTGGCAGGGCCGTGAGGGTGCACGGCCAGCACTGAGTCAGCTGATCAGTGGGAGAGGGGGATAAATGGGAGCCAGAGACGCCAGTTCGAGAGAGAGAGAGACACACATGATTTAACACAAGTTAATTTATGCATTTAACATTTTTGTCGATTGTGGCAGTGGCTCAGTCCCGAATGCACCCCGACCTGAATCAGGCTGGGGTGGAGTGTGACGATTTATGTTTATGTTTGTTTAAGTTCATTTATGAATTAAAAGTTTATGTTGATTGTGTGTTCTGATATATCTGATACAATCACTGTTAATACTATCCATGATTTGTGTGTCTGTAGATAAAAATAATACTTACATTCTCTTAAATTTAAGGGAGCGTAAATCCAAATCCTGACGAGAAACACATTTTCCATGCATATAAAAGGAGCGTGTCACGGTCAGAATTATGACTGACATTCAACAAGGATGCAATTAAAACACAAACTAACACAAGTACATATTTATATTCTTCTAATTCATTGCATACAGCCCATTAATACTACCAACTTCTTATGAATGTGCATATATATATATATATATAATAGGATGCAGATGGTGCAATAACCGGAGAAGAACCTCAGAATTAAATTGCACTTGACTCAGCCTATTACCGCTTTAAACACGGAATTTCGATAAACCCGCTTGCGCCTAGACTTAGCGCATGCTTGCACGAAAACACCCAGACTTCATAGCCATTCCCATTGACTTTGCACTCATAAGTTAAAGCATAGCACTGAAAATAGCACTAGTACGCTTAAAGCAGGGCCCTCGGTCCATAGCATAAACTAAGTACCTAACTTTGAGCAATAGTAATAGTGATTTCCTTAGCAAACGCCACTAATAAACTACACCAGAAAATGGAATAATGAGTAATAATTATAATAATGTGGCGGTACCTCCTTTATGCCAAACTTTGAAAACCAGGGATTGCTGGGGATCCAAAAGTAGCTCCTTTGAAAGCCTTAAAACAGGAAACGCAGCCAAATTGAATTTGTGCTTACCATTCTGTCTATTACTAGGTGTCAGATGATGAATGTCATAAAGATTAATGGATTTACCTGCATTCTTGTTGATGGCACCATTCAGGGCAGTCACTGTCTTTGATCAGTGCAGTGGTCACTGTGCCAGAAGCATCAGCAGTAGCATAAGAGACACAGCAACTGGGTAAACTTCCACCCCGCTCAGCAAGAGGACAACCTGAGGATGAAAACAGTGCTAAAACATTACAATTATTCCCACTTGTTTGTGTAACTTCATCTTGAGTACCATATTTGATAAAGCAGAATCAAAGATTCATAGAATACGCTTTACATGATTCTCACACTTTTTGATCCAATGAATTTCCATGACCTTTCCAGTCATTTGTTACTAACTGGGTTTTAAGAAATCAAGTAAGATTCAGACTGATTCGCTAATGAATCATTCAGACAGATTGCAAGAGGTTCGACCCATTCATTGAAAAGATCATAACTAGAATAATGTGCATTAACTATAGAACTAAACTAGACTAGACTAACTAGACTTTAAAAAAATATATAAAAATGTTGTGGTTATTTTTACCCTTTAGACTCAGATGCATTGCTCTGTCCACAGTAATGTTAGCTATGAAGGTGTCCTCAGTGCTGACTTCTGTTGTGGTGGATTGTGTCGGCTCAGTGCTTATGACTGATTTGATTGGCTGTCTGCTGGGGGATTGAGACGGTCTAGACAGCACTGTGGTGGGGAGGCCTTCATCCCCTTCATCTTCTCCTGAGCTGTGAAGATCTTCAATGTGTGAAACAGTTGGAGACTCATGTGGTATGGAGTCTGTAGTCACAGCGATATGGACTCTGAGAGCAGCTCCACTCAGATTCACAGCGGAGCGTTTAAACAAAGGATACACACCTACCATGAGAGAGATATGTCCGTTAAGACAAACAGAAAATAATCAGTCCTGAGATGGAATGCATAACTTCTTATCACTAAGTCGGGTAGTAATTGCTAGTTTGGCACTACATGTTGCCAGAGAGAGGGTGGAAAATGTTCACGTAAAACAACTCTGACTAACATTGTAAGTGGACTTAAGGGGAAAAATTTTAAAAGCAGAATGTGTCCCCTTTAAATGTAAATAACAAAACGACAGATTTCTCTACCGCTGATTGTTTGTTGGTGATTCAGAGTAGTAGCAAGAACAGAGAGGTCAACGAAGGCACAGCCCACCAGACGGTCTGCGTTATGAGGTCGGACTCTCTTTTCCTTCCCAAAGGTCACCCACAACTGCACCTCCAGCCTTTCCTCCCTTAGGTACCAGCGCAGGGGCTGAGTCCTCCTCAGAACCACATTTCTGCTTCCCTGAAATGCAACTGTGGCTAGACCTTCTCCCTCGTTCTCCTCTAGAACAGGGTGTCTAAGTTCTGAACAGAAGGTTTGCTGGTCGTACAGTTTGTATCTGTAGTAGCAGTACGTGGAACGCTGAACGTCTTCATGTCCTGGTAGCAGCAGGCAATGGATGGGCAGCCATGCTCTAGGCATGGAAACAGACCATGCCAGAGTCTTTGTGCTTGCTTCTAGAGCATCTTCATTGTCTATATCTGCCTCATCTTCACTGTCCTTCCCCACATCCCAGCCCAATCCACGGGCTGAACTGATTATACGCTCTCTATCTGCATGATGAGAAAAGTTAATGGAGATTTCAAGTCCTCCTGCTGAAGTCAGCTTGTGAGATGATGTTCTGTTCTGAGGTAGAGAAATACTGTACCAGCCACATATTCCTGTAAAGTAAATAATAAAAAAGCATAAGTTGGCAATTAACAATAACAACACAGTCAAACAAAAACATCGAAATCATGGACATTTTCATAAATTCCATACCAATTCTTTTATGAATTAAATCTTCAAGCTTAATTTTCACAGTGCCCAAGACAGTGTCCTTGGATCTTGTATCGACCACTACAATGGGGGAGGAAAGAGACATTTACTTTATTCTAATAACAATGAGGATTAGTGTGATCATATTAGTACACTTGAAATACAACAGACTAATGTTGTAACAGCCCCTCTTGTAAACTCAAGCATTACCAAAATGTTTAAGACACGGTTGCAAACTGCTTATGTTAAAGTGCACAGCAATGGAAAAAGACTGACTGCTCTGCAATTTTTGCCATTTAATGTTCCCACAAGATAATGGACAAAACAACACACAAAACAAATAAAAACAAAGAAACAACAACAAAAAAAAACTATCCAAACAAAAACTAATAATAATAAAAAACAATTGAACATAACTAAACAAAAAACAAACCAAAACAAAAAACAAATCAAACATAAAACCAAACAAATCAAACCAAAACAAAAAAAGAAATCAAAACAAACAAACAAAAAAACTGTTTTGTGACTAACTGTATCTAATACCATTTATTTTCCAGTCTGTTAACACTAACCTTTGCGTGTGTCTCTGTTGTAAATGGTGAAGATAGCAACTGCATCCTGCAATAGCTCTGCCAGACTGACGGTCTCCCCACTGTCTCTTTGCACCAGCAGATTACAGCTAAACTCTGCGTGATGCTCAAACTCTGGACAGAAGTTTCTGGCTACCATGCGAGTGCTTCGCACCTCACTGTCCGGTAGGAAGGACAATTGCATGGTTACAAAGGAGTTGACTCCTACTTCAGAGTAATACTGAAGAGCATTGTCTGTATCTGCAAGAAATCTGAGAAACAATAAAAATATGGTGAATATACAATACAAGAACAAAATTATACTCCATTCAAAGTGAAAAAATAGTTTTAAACCACATGACAGATTGCTACGCTTGTCTAAATACAGAAAAGTAGACCAGCATAACATAATGGGAATTCTGATTCCTTTCAGTGAATTGGTTTATTCGATCATTTACATGAACTGGACCAAGCTTCACCAATCCCTGTATGGCAAATGTTATATCACTAACTTCAATGATTTAAAAACTTTTAAAAGTTTTTCATAAATTCATGTTTATAGAAAATAAGAACATTTAGACATGAAATTACAACATATTACCAGCAGATGACTTCAGAGGTCAACTCAACTGCCTGTAGCAAATTGTAGCAAAATAATTTTTGTTTTCAGATCTTATGATTAGTTATGCATTCAGATCTATGTTTAGACATTATTATAGACATAAAAAAAAAATCATTATTTTTGTCAAAGTTTAGCATTTTGATATTGTTTGAGGTGTTTTGAAGTGTCAGTTTTTGAAATGACGCCACACTTGATTTTAGTTACCTATTATTAATTTCAAACATCCCAATTCAATAACTCAACAGAAGAAATTAATAAAAAATTTCAATAAAACCAACAGCAATGTGTGTGTGTTTGTGTGTGCGTGCACACATGCGTATATGCATGTGTGTTCTTCATTGTGGATGAGTATTGGTTTCATGCTTTCATTACTGTGTGCGTGTGTGTGTGTGAGAGAGAGTTTCGCATTGTGGATGTGTTATAGTCCAAACCCTTCATTTATGTGTGTGTTTTGAATTCAAGGCTGATTTTATTTGACAAATTCTAATAAAAAATGCTATCTGTCTCACCTTTTCATTCCTGTGTTTGTGTGTGAGCAAGTGAGTTCCACATTGTGGATGTGTTAAAGTATCACCCCTTCATTTCTGTGAGTGTGTGTTCTGCATTGTGGCTGATTTATTTTGATTTATAAAAAAATATAATGCATGTCTCACCCATTCATTTCCAATAGGGGTCAATTGTGTGTGTGTGTGTGTGTGTGTGTGTGTGTGTGTGTAGATAGTAAATGTAGGAAAAGTCACCAAACCTCATCCCACTTGGATGAAGGGAACCATGTTTTTAAAGAAGTAAAATTTAAAGGGGGTAAAAAAAAAAAAAAAACCCAATAGAAGATTAGGGTTAAATGTTGCTTTTTCTCACTATATTTTCAACTACATTGCTAGCTGCTTTTTATTGGTAGGCTGTATTGTAGCCACATTTTTCAAAATTTTATTATGACAATTTTAATTAATTTTAAATTAAAGTAGCTTGACAATATTTTTCAAAGTAGTTTCCCCAAACCCAGGTTAAAATAAGGGTAAAGAGAGATAATCACTCACTTTGCTGCAGCTTGCAGCCCTGCTGCTCTATTCAGCTGCACAACCAGAGTTACTCTGCGAGAGGGCACGACCCCACTCTTCACTCCAACACTCCTTAATGGTCGAGACTTGTACTGAAGACTCACTTCAAGCAGTCCTAAATGCAAGCACAGATATGCAACTGTTTTCCTATTTAATGATGTATTTGTTATTTTACATGTACACAGTTTAAAAATAATTTACCTGATGGCTGATGCTGTACGTCAGTTAGTCTATCATTTCTTGGTACCAACGGGAGGGTGAACAACTGTGTATCGGTTTGACCCTGTTTCTGCATAGTGACCATGGCACACAGTTTGGACATGGGCAGCAGCCCCTGCGCTACCATCTGGTCTCTGACATTTGGGTAATAATACCTAAAAATATATTTCAACAATTAACTCATATTTTTATATTTATTTTTAATGATAACTTTTAATAGTCCTTGTGGTTTGTGCAAACTATATACCACAACATTTGTAAATCACAATATACACATATTGTTTATGAAAGAGTGATGGAAAACTACTTTAAAAAGTAACCAAAAGGTCCTTGTGACCTTATAAATTACAAATTATACATATACAGTTTAATAATTAAAAAACTATGCTTGACTAGCATTATATTGTTTCAACCGATATCTTGTAAAATACAAGACAAACAAAGGTTTGTGTTGGTTTACCTGCACCAAACCTCAAACTGCACTCCTCCTGCATTCCTCAGCCCCTGATTGGCCAGTGAACTAAGCAGCACTCTCTGCACTGGGACATCTGGAGGAGTGAGCAGGATGTGCGTTTCACTATGTCCAAACACTGGGTCAGGCACACAGAGGGTTGTCTCAGTGCGGTATGCCTTGAGATCCACGTCTATGAAAAAGCACATTTGGTTAAACAGATTTCAAATAGTGGTGGTGATTTTGATTCATTTCAGTGACTCGATTCTTTTGATTCTGTTCACCAAAAAGATTTGTTCAGATTCGTACACTGACCATTACTTGAAGACCTGTAGATGGCACCAAATGGCCATCTTTTAAGTAACCACACTGAACCAAAAGCAGTCATTCATGAGCAGAACAAATCTATATATCCTTTATTAAAATTTGCAGAGATTTCAGCACTGCAGCGTTTAAGCATCATAAACACTTCCCCACAAATGACAACAAAACATGTCTATTATATTGTGAAGTTGATTTTTGATCAAGCTAAACACAAAAAAAGAATAGTAAAAATAAAAAACTATGAGTTTCAATAACGTCATTATGTCATTTTAATATCTGGTCATCACTCACTTTTATTCATAATTGATCCGGCCTCTTTTCTTGTTGAACGAGATTGCCGAACTGAACGAATGACATCCAGCTCCTCCTCTCGTTCAGAAGACCATCATTCACGAACAAGATGACTGATTCATTTAATTTATTTGCGAAAGAGTTTACCGGTACATTAAGTTCTTTAACAAGCGACATGACCGCTTGTTCAGTGTAGATTCAGAGGGTCAAACTAATGATTTGCTCCATTACATCCCACACTAAATGCTACTGGCTCGCACTAACGTAAGTCTTTAAAAGCAGGACAAAGCAACATAAATGGAATTTGCATGACTACAAATGTACGGAGACACTTAAAAATAAGAGTTTAAACAGCATAACTATTTTTACCACAAATGGCAGGTCTTATTCTCCCTATATTTTGTCAAATAGACAGAAAAAGTCCAAGAAAAGATGAATAATATTTTATATTGCGCACCAATGCACAACATCTTCATTCATAATTTGTCAATTTAACTGTCTCCAGTCATTTTAACACATTCATAAATTGGGTATTCTGTTTTGTACACACCCATAAACTTGTCTCCAGTGCATTTCACACCTTTCTCTCGTTGCTGAACTCACAAATGAATGAACGACATGCCTCCTCTCGTTCAGTCATTCAGCAGATATTCATTCACAAACAAGTTCATTTAGTTCACGAACGAGTTTACCAGTACATTCAGTTCGTTCATGAATGAGACCAGACTCAAATAAATGACTAGTCTACTTGTTCAGTGAAGGGGCATAATCGTTCAGGGGGTCGAACCAATTCACAGCCCGCACTCGAATGCTATTGGCTCACGCTATAGTCAATCTTTACAGGCATGAAAAGCCACCAAAGCAGTCGTGTGCTTCAAACTAGAGCTCATTGGCTTCAAAAGTTAAAGATGTCAATGAACGAGAAATATGAGTCAGTGTACGATTCCTACCCTTAAAAGATTTGTACAAAAAGACTGATTCATTCACGATCAAAACATCACTAATTCAAAAAAGACATTATATTAAAGGAACAGTTCGCCCAAAAAGAAAAATGCTCTCATTTACTTACCCTCATGCCTTCCAGATATCTATGACTTTCTTTCTTCTGAAGAATCTGTTGGTCTATACAATGAATGTGAATGGTTACCAAAATTGTAAATCTCCAAAAAGCAAATAAAGGCAGCATAAAAGTAATTCATATGACTCTAGTGATTTAATCCATGTCTTTTGAAGTGATCGGTTTTTGGGGAGAACTTTTTTTCACTACAAATCTTGACACCAGCTGTCTCCTTGGCAATCATTAGTTTGTTTACACTTCCTAGCGCCATCTAGCACTCTGCACATGCATCAAGCACTCGGAAGTGTAATTGAGCTTGAAATTGTGATCGTGCCTAGAGACTGCAAGAGCAAAACGAGTTGTATTTTGAAACTGACAGGATCAGTCCTGAAAACACGGATTTACCCACTGGAGTTATATGGATTACTTTTAATCTGCCTTTATGTGCTTTTTGGTGCTTCAAAGTTTTGGTCACTATTTACTTGCATCATATGGACAACAGAGCTGAGATATTCTTCTAAAAATCTACGTTAGTGTTCTGCAGAAAAAAGAAAGTCATCCACATCTGGGATGGCATGAGGGTGAGTAAATGATGAGAGAAAATCAGCTTACTGCTTTCAACAATATTAGGATCCATCTCCTCTGTTGACTCTTCAGTTTGTGCAGGGAAGGAGTACTGGATGTAGCAGTCAGCTTCTCCCCACACTGTGGATTGTAGAGGCATCAGACCCTTGACTCGCTCTACTCGGACCATGAAGACATGCTCACGTAGAACATCTGCTGAAGCACTGCCACTCGCCTACAAGAACAATCGGACACACACATACACAGACAGTATAAGTCTGTGTTGAGAGACATTCATTTAAAGGAATAGTTGGAAAAAAAAATATTCTGTCATAATTTACTCTCATTTCATTCAAATTTCATCTGTGTATGCATATACTGTATACAAATATGGTCATGAGAAGATAGTAAAAAAAATACATTGGTTCTCGTGAGCCTCAAACTGACTATGACATGACAAATTTGAATGGAGTGAATAAAATTTGAGAGCTACAATGAAGAGCAAGATTTCAGTGAATAACAACTTCAATTTCAGTCCGTTCCTCACATAAAGCTCTTGTATGACTTCAGAGGAAATTGCGAGTATTGACACTGACTACCACCCCTGGAGTCACGAGTTTGAATCCAGCCAGGTCTCCTAAGCTGCTAAATTGGCCCAGTTGCTAGGGAGGTAACCTGGGGGTACCACATGGGGTAACCTCCTCGTGGTAGCTATAATGTGGTTCTCGCTCACGGTGGGATGCATGGTGAGTTGTACTTGGATGCCGCGGAGAATAGCATGAAGCCTACACACGCGCTATGTTTCCGCGGTACAGCGCTCAACAAGCCACATGATAAGATGCGCAGATTGCCGTCTCAGACGTGCAGGCAGCTGAGATTCATCCTCCGCCACCTGGATCAAGGCGTGTCACAATGTACGCCACAACGACGACTTAAGAGCGCATTGGAAATTAGTCATTCCAAATTGCGGAGAAAAGGGGAGCAAAAATATAAAAATAGAAATATAGCTCACAAGTCGTATAGACTATTTTATTTTATTTTTTGAGAGAGAGTTTGGAGATTGACAGCTCTGGGTCACTATATTCTTTCTCTCTAAGGGAAAAAGTGGAGTAAACATTCTTAAAAACTCCTCATTTTGGGTTTCACAGAAGGAATAAAGTCATATGGGTTTGGAACAACATGATGGTGGAAAGATTAACCAATTTCTATAAATTACTGCATTCTTCAACACATGCTTTGAGTTGTTTTTAAGTAAAGTGAACTAGCCTTTGTTTCTGTGTGTGTCTGGTGGTCTAACATGTGAGCGGGTCGAGGCAGCAGTGATACGTGGGTCAGATCATCATCTCTCATTCGCTGTAGTGCTGTGATCTGTTGAGCTACACCCATTGCTAAACACACCCTGAGGTTCCCACGAGTGCTTCCAGTGAACACGTTAATGACAGGCATATAACTGTCCACCCCAACCACTGGATACTGAGACTGAAAGAGCAGCTCAGAGATCTTGGGGTCTCTGAAGAGAAAATCCAAAGGAAAACAAATTACACTTAAGAAATTATATCAAAACATGATATATATATAAGGTATTACCAGAATACTTTTTTTTTTATCGGGCATGAGTTATAACACGCGTAAAGATTTAATTTCTAAGATTTACCTGAAGGACATGTAGAACTGGTGGAGAGGTAGTTTCACCAAGCCTAGAAGTTTATCATGATCTGAGCTGCTGGCTCTCAACCAAACCTCAAGGACCATCACGTTGTTCTTCATTCTCTCCAACAGTCTGGAAGTCAGTGCGATTGGAGCCACCTACATGACATAAGAGAAAATAATAACTAGATTGTGAAGAAAATAAGAGTGGTGCTTCACCAGTTTGGAATTCTTTTTGTTCCGAGTTGTTTTAAGTGCGCTGCTATGTGATTTGTAGGGTATTCTGGCTGGGTGATATAGGTGGTTATTTATTTACTAGTTAAAAAAAGCCCACACTCAAGAAGTCTATGGGTTATTTTCACCTGTTTTATTGTCCACCAGGCTAAAACTGCCTGATCAATTAGAAAAGTAAACTAAACAGTTTTTTTTTTTGTTTAGTTTATTAAAAAAAAAAATAGTTTGGCCAGAAATGAAAATTCTCTCATGATTTACTCACCCTCATGCCATCTCAGATGAGTATGACTTTCTTTCTTCTGCAGAACACAAAGATGTTTTCAAGAAATCTCAGCAAAACTTTGAAGCTACAAAAATCACATAAAAGCAGCATAAAAGAAATTCATATCACTCTATTTTATACAGTTTATTCCATGTCATCTGAAGTAATCCATTCGTTTTTTGGTGAGACCAGTCCAAAATATAACTTCTTTTTCACAGTACATCCTGTCATTGTAGTCCCTAGGCATGATCATGATTTCAAGCTCGATTACGCTTCCTTGTGCTTGACACACGCGCAGAGCTCTAGGAAGTGTGATTGAACTTGAAATCATGATGCCAAGGAGACTGCTTGTGTCAAGATGTATAGTGAAAAAGGAGGTTATATTTTGTTCTGTTCTCATCCAAAACTGATTGAATCACTTCAGAAGACATGGATTAAACCTCTGGAGTCGTATGATTACTTGTATGCTGCCTTTATGTGCTTTTAGGTTCTCCAAAGTTTTGATCACCATTCATTTGCATTGTATGGACCAACAGAACTAAGATATTCTTCTAAAAACCTTTGTTTGTGTTCAGCTGGAGAAAGAAAGTCATACACATCTGAGATGGAATGAGGGTGAGTAAATGATGAGGGAATTATATTTTTAGGTGAACTGTTCTTGTAAGTGTAAATAATAGCGATGCTTTCTGCAGCAAACACCACTATAAAACCAATAAAGCATTTGATTACACTGCTTTCTTGAATACAAAATCAATTCTGATTGGTCTTAAATCTGTCTAAAAAGGAACTGGCCAAATCTAATAAAATATTTTAAACTCAAATCAATAATTGATGTCCATTTAATTATTTATTTGGCAAGAATTCATGTAATAGGTGAGATGATGTACAGTGACCTGGTCATTATCGCAAAATAAACCACCACAAGGTTATCACACTGTATTACCCTGAAAGGGTTTATTTTGTGAAAATGACAGATGACTGTACATTATTCATTATGTATTGCAATACCAAGGCCATGCAATGTTGTAACATGAGATAATATCTCAAGCATCTTCAGATATTTCTCCATAGTTCTGCATCAGTGCAAATGCACTAACCTGGACAAAGTTAAATATCGGTTGTTTTTGTCCCCAGCTGATCATCGATCGAGCAGTCTCATCAGATCCAAGCAGTTTACAATTCAAGTAGACATTGGGCTGCATGGGTGCACAATTAAAATCTTTCCCATCAGGGACCATGAGCAATGTATGAAGCAAAATCTCAGTCTCCTCCACTTCTTGTTGCAAAGGCTTTTGTGGAGAGGTCTGGTGTCTGGCATATGGCGAAGTGGATTGAGATCTGGTTTGAGGCATCAGGATACTCTGGACTGGATGAAGTCCAGCACTAGGAGATGGGTCACTCTTCCGCCCATCATCCTCTTCAATCAAGCGGGACATGGGGGCTTTTTGCAGAGTCAGCCCTTTCCTTCCAGGCCTTTTTTTGGTGGTGAAGTCATTCTTGTCTAACGCTAGTTCAAATGACACCTTTAAAAAAAAAAAAAAATTCAACTATAACTATTTTTAAACAGCACTTTGCTTATTCTTTTATAATTATTATGCATGCAGTTATTATGAACTAGTATCAAATGAGAGGCATTTTAAAATATTTGTACACATTTGTTCCACCACAGCACCATATAAAATTAACTTGTGAAAGGGACAGTTCACCCTAAATTGAAACTTCTCTCATTATTTACTCACCCTCATGATTTCCCAGTAGTGTATGACTTTTTTTTCTTCACCAGAACACATTTGAAGAAAAATGGAAAAATATCTCAGCTCAGTAGATCCTTAAATTGCAAGTGAATGAAGATTTCTCTTTTGAAGCTCCAAAAATCACAGACAGTCAGCATAAACATCATCAATATGACATCAGCTGTTAAATGTATGTCTTCTAAAGTGACACGATTGCTTTTGGTATGAAAAAGATAAATATATAAGTAATTGTTTTAACTCTAAATCATGCTTCCGGTAAGGAGAGGTATTCACGCATTGGCATTTGAAACACGCAAGAACTGA
This sequence comes from Xyrauchen texanus, assembly GCF_025860055.1. Lineage (NCBI taxonomy): Eukaryota > Metazoa > Chordata > Actinopteri > Cypriniformes > Catostomidae > Xyrauchen > Xyrauchen texanus. Next base: position 14,992,427 of record NC_068313.1, on the reverse strand, counting down.
CACGTGCGACACAGCCAGAAGAGCAGCGCTGTTTACAAGTGAGGAGGAGGACCACTGTACAGTAGCTTGGTTGGTTTTGGTTTTAATTTGTATTTATCTGTTTCTTTACTCACAATGGTGCGTTTGTGTGCTCATCCTGGATGTCTCAGCCGATTAGAGAATGTGAGATTATGTCGGTATCATGGCAACACAAATGCATGGCATGAGAGACTGCTTGGAAATGTACCCTTACATTGGAATAATAATAAAAAAAATTATTAAATATTGGGGGCCTGGGTAGCTCAGCATGTAAAGACACTGACTACCACCCCTGAAGTCACAAGTTCGAATCCAGGGTGTGCTGAGTGACTCCAGCCAGGTCTCCTAAGCAACCATACTGGCCCGGTTGCTAGGGAAGGTAAATTCATATGGGGTAACCTCCTCGTGGTCGCTGTAACGTGGTTCTCGCTCTAGGCGTGCATGGATGCTGCGGAGAATAGCGTGAAGCCTCCACACGTGCTACATCTCTGTGGTAACACAGTGACAAGCTTTGTGATAAAATGTGCGGATTGATGGTCTCAGAAGTGGAGGCAATCCGCCACCTAGATTAAGGCAAGTCACTACGCCACCACGAGGACTTAGAGTGCATTTGGAATTGGGCAGAAGTACTAATATTGTTTTTGCACCAAAACTTATTGTCTCACTTTAGAAGACATTAACCGCTGGAGTCATACTGATGATATTTAAGCTGACTATCTGTGATTTTTAGAGCTTCAAAAAAGAAAATCACCATTCACTTGTATTTTAAAGACCTACTGAGCTGAGATATTTTTATAATTTTATTAAAAAGTGTGAGAAAATTATGAGAGAATTTTCATTTTTGAGTGACCCATCCCTTGAAGGCAAAAGGTTGATTACAAACTAAAAACAAATGGTGATCAGATACTTGACCTAAGATAAACAATTTCCCTTTCACATACATATCAAAATTGTAAAAGAAAGTTCAAGGATATACTACACATTTATCAACGTAAGTAATAAATAAAAGTAAAAATAAAATATTTTTGTTCTGTACATTACCTTCAGAGGACCAACTGCCTGTTTATCAGTGTTTCCATCAGGTCTTTGAACAGGCAGGGCAGCAGAAATGTTCAGTGATTCACTTTGCAAAAGAGTGCTCATAGAAAACGTTGCTGTTCCAATGAGATCAGGCTGAAGTGTCAAACAAGTACAAGATTAGGTGTTTAACTTCCAAAATGTACATAAAATCTTTGGAGTTTTGACAGTGTTTGCATTTTATTTTGCACTTACTGTCTTTTGAAAGCTATTTCTGCAGTAGATCGTTAATGAGATGTTCATCTCCCACCATTGTTTAATAGATGACCTACTGAATCTCACAGGAAACAAACTTTGGTGCTCAAACGTTACCACTGAAAAAACAAAAATGAATGGCCAGTTTGTTTCACTACTTCTTAGTTAAAAAAAATTTTTTTGTGGAAGTTCTCTAAATTACAAATACTTACCCCCCTCTAACATTTTACTAGAGATAACTTTTGTGAACTCTAAAGGCACCAGACTGATGTCATCATATTTGGTAGAGACCAGTGGGAAGAGGTACTCTACAATATAAGAGCTACAGAGATATGACAAATACATGTAAACTTAGCTTTGCAATGTTTAATTTCTGAACTTTGTCTGAAAATATAACATTTCTTAAAGGATGTACCATTTCTTTGTAGTGAGGGGCCGGGGTGGTCTTCCTTTTTTAGAAATATTTCTTGGCGTGTCTTTGGGAACTTTTAATTCACTGATGATAACTCTGGCAAAACGAACATCACCAAGCAAAGCTATCTTCTCCGCACTCAGGCCAGAGAAACCATCTTCTGTTTCTGAATGAACATCATCAGAATCCAGCCTTCAAAAACATATAGACAAGTTACACAAAAGCACACATTAACAATAACTGTAGAAAGTTATATTTCTGACCTTTTATAATACATATAATACATATTCTATTTTCTCAAAGTAATCAGCATTCCTTCCTGCAAACGTGTAACTAACCAGGCATTTTTATCTGGGCTTGTGTGCAATTTCTTCCCTGCAGTGTCTTTCCTCTGATGGTCCTCTTCCAAATATTCATCCGATACCTGAAAAAGGAAAAACACATGGATATTTTTGTGGAAAATACATATGATGGGAATTGCATGACAGCACATATTTTAGGTATGTTGTTGATCAGATGTCTTACAGGAGCTTTGTAGAAGAGGTTCTCTAGAAGACTTTGATCATATTGAGGGTCATGGAGCTCACTGTCCATAAGCACACTACTGCTATCAGACAGAGACTCTGGAGGTGAACCCTCGCCATCCCAAAACCGCAGTGCTGATCCATTAACACTGAGGAGAATTAAAGTTACATGTTTTTAATAGACATATTTTGCAAACAATGGCAAGGAAATAAAAATTCAACTCTGCTAGTCCTGTGAAAACAATTATTAAAGGGGGAAAATATCCATCAAGCATTTTTAACCAAAGTAAATAATGTTGTTCACTAAAATAATCGTAAACTAGGCAACCTTCCCAGAAGGAGATCCACAGCCATGTCCTCTGTGTTGACTTTATGTTGACTTGCTTCACCAAGGTCGTGAGAAGGATGCTGGAGTTCGGACTGAAGGATGCTCTCCAGAAACTGTCCTGACGAAGGTCTGGGTGGCCTTTAGGAGGAACCAGGTGTTTAATACAATTTGTCATCTACATTCTGCTATTCTGGTGTCTATTTGGACCTTTCATTGGTATTTGAAGGAAATATTGTGATATGTGAATGAAGTCCATACAAAGCTTCAGTGTTGTGTCTGGAAATGGGCTGGATAATGTCCTTCAGAGGAACATCTGACTCTTCATCTGTCTTTAAGGCTGAAACCACCATGGCATTTCTGAGCTTGCTACCACGCTCCAGAAGAACTAGAAAATTAAAATGGATATAAATATACAAACGAATAAATACTTGATTCATTATTTACTCTGTAATTGAATAAATACTAGGACTGGGTAGAAATATAGATTTTTTTCGAAGCATCGCAATCTTCATTTGTACAATCTTTTTTTTTTTTTACCCCCTTTTCTCATGCCCAATTCCCACTACTTAGTAGGTCCTCGTGGTGGTGCGGTTACGCACATCAATCCGGGTGGCGGAAGACAAGTCTCAGTTGCCTCCGCTTCTGAGACAGTCAATCCAATCACGTAGCATCATATCACGTGGCTTGTTGTGCATGACACCCCGGAGACTCACAGCACGGGAGGCTCATGCTACTCTCCACGATCCACGCACAACTTTCCACGCACCCCACTGAGAGCTAGAACCCCTAATCGTGACCACGAGGAGGTTACCCCATGTGACTCTACCCACCCTAGCAACCGGGCCAATTTGGTTGCTTAGGAGACCTGGATGGAGTCACTCAACACACCCTGGATTCAAACTCGTGACTCCAGGGGTGGTTGTTAGTGTCAATACTTGCAAGCTACCCAGGCCCTGACATTGATTCTTAAATCCCTAGACTGATTTTTGTTTTACATTATGTGCAGCCCTCTACTACAATGAGAACAAAATCAGTTTCAATTATAATCAAATTTCCATGCAATCCATTTGTCATTGAATATTGTCTCTTTTAATACTCTTTCTGTTCTTTACAGTCAGTTGTTGATCAAATACAAAAAACAAAACAACATTAAATTCATATCACACAAAGCTCGGATGAGGTAAAGAAGAGAGATCTCTCTTGTTAATATGCGCTCAACAGGCCAGTTTCACACTTCTGGGGTCGTTGCTTCCGGGTGTGCCCTTCGCAGGGTAAACTTACTTCCGGTATTAACAACGGCCATTGAAATGTGAGCAAGATCTGCTGAAATCAAATTCTTCATACAAATTAAATAGTGTTTAAATATTTGATCTGACTTTTTGCTTTGTTGCCGACTCTTTTTTATTTTTTATTTTTTTTATTTTTATTATGTAGCTAATATTATTACTCTCTTAAACTATACAGCAATGGCTCTTATGGCTGCATGTCATTATCTTAAAGTCTGTAAACCTGCACTGTAATAATCAATGTAGTGCTTATGCCACTTTATGTACAAGATATTACTATAATTATTATTATTAAATACATTATTGCACAGTTCCTTATTGGTGTCTGTTGATCTTTTACTGTTATGGCGGGGTTCATGTACACTGTATATCATTTATGAAAATAAGTAAATATGTTTTAAACGGGACAAGATGACTAACAAAATTTGATTATTTATACTTTTAAAAAACAACATTTAGTTTCATACGAGGTTCAGTTAAACATATCTGTACTGTGAGTATTTTGAGCTTTTTAACATTTATTTCCCATGATATGGTGAAGGAGGGAAATTGTTGAAAGAATATTCCTGCTGAAACGGGAGCTGGTGAAGAAGCCACCACAGCGCTGGATTTGAGCACATAAACTCAAAAGATACTGCAGCCTGAACAGCTGAATCAGTTGGGAAAAGATGATAAATAATTTCTGTGTATATTATGTGTAAAACGGTCCATGCAGAAGAGGCAAATATTAGCTACAGCCAATAGCCTTAAACCTGTAGCGGAAGAAGCTTTACCCTGCGGTGGCGTAGTTTCCAATTTTTGTGAAATTGGCCTATTAAAGATGCTCTTTACAGAACTGCAAGAGACCGTACCAGTTTTTAGCAGTTGTTCAACAAATCAAAGACCTTATTCACATAGTGCCATCTTTGACATCAATGACAATGGAGCTGTGTGGGATAGACGTACAATCTCTTCAATGGGCTGTACTGCAGTTTAAAGTGCTTTTGGATAATTCCACAGACAAAACATTGATAAAATATCTGTCCAAGAACATTCAGTATACATAGAACTCCAGACAACATGAGTTGTGTAAAATCAGGTGTGACCTAAGAGCTTCATAAAGTTTTATACTCTTCGTGCCATTGAAGAGACTGTATGTTCATGAAAACAAAGATGGTGCTAGTGTGAATCAGGTCTATCCTTAAAAATAGTATAAATTAAACAATAAACATATAATAGTATAGTGACAAAATATAATATATGCAATATAACATCATATTTATTGATGAAATACACAGATCTGTTCATTTTTAAAAAGCTAAAATCTGAACAAAAAACTAAATAATTAGTAAAATGTATATTTTTATAATATACCTTATTAGAAGGTCCCCAGTATAATTAACAGCATTAGGTGGGATAGAATTTATTTAATATGTAATCAAAATGGACACATTACTGAAATATACCCATTTTAATTGATAAGGAATTGAATTCGAATCGAAAGCGTTAATCAGAATCTATTCGAAATGGGGAAATATGTTTCAATACCAGCCCTATTAAATACTGTAACTTGCATATTTATTCATGTATTTTAGTATATTTGTCTTCAGAGCTGCCAAAATGACCATAAATGTCCCTAAAGGGAAAAAATATTTTGGTAGAGTGCTGCAACATTTGAAACAGAGCACTCTTACAAGCTACATATATAATCTAAGGATGAATCTAAATAGTGTAAATATGTGATCCAAGTTTTAAGTCAAAATTTTGCTGTGTGCCTTCACAGTGATGTGACAAAAATACCTGACAAAAGGTTGACAGATGATTGGCCGTTTGCTGGGAGAGTTTGATCTGGAACAACTTTAGGTTTTCCAGTAGAGAAAGATGGCATGACGTTACTGCTTTCTTGAAAATAGAGGTAATCTTTCCCCCTAAAACAAAAATGTATTAGGATTAAAGAAATCCTTTGAAACAGATTGTATTCCACAATGGTCTTTCAACAAGCAAAAGGTTTAAACAAACAAACCGGGGCATATGGTTAGAACTGCCACCAACAGTCTCCTTCTCAGTGTTACTCAGGAGAGGTTGATCTAGTGATGTCAACACAGGCATGTTCTGGTCAGATATTAGTGCAGGAGCCTGGGCATCAAGGCTCATATCTGTTGTAGGTACTGAGCAACTGCTGTCATATCCTTCCGTTAATGGTTCCAGAGCAAGTGTGATCTATGGTACACATGAAACAATAATGCAAAACTAAAATGCTAACCAACAATATATATATATAAAACAAAATCTAAGAAAACACAGAAATAACACAAAATAATCAGCTGATAAACTGCAAAGCAAAAGCAAATAGATCTAGGAGTTATATCTGGTATTTCAGCTTAGCATCTTGCCAACCTGGAGTTCCCCAAGTTTTTCAGATGTCGGGGAAATAAGAGTGAAATATCCATGTATGGAGTGAGACAAAGAGAGTCGGGCAATCCCAGGGACTTGAACTCGAGCGATAGGCAAATGATCAACCTTTGTAAGCACATCAAGCACCAATGAGCCCATATCTGTGAACAAAACAATCCTGTTATATTAATCACCAAACATAAGTAACAGTTCTGTTTGCTTCACATGAATAAACCTGCACATACTCAAAGGAAAATCAGCCAATGAACATATGCTGTCATGATAATGGCTCATGTGAATTTGAGTCAACTTTCTCATCCGTCACCTGTCAGATAAGATGTAAGCTGTTTTGGTCCACATCTTATAGGAAAGCGGGCAGTGGATTTAACCCCTTTTTGTTCAACATGTCCATCTCTGGGCCTAAAGAAGGTGCCATTGGAAGACTCTCCCCACCATCGCAGTCGGATCAGAGTCACAGGAGGAGGTTTGATGGTGGTCCACAGCACTTTACTTACTGTAAACCTGAGAAAACATCTCAGCTGCCCCTCCACTAAAGGAGGAATACTGGTGGATGGAGACACATCACTGAGCACTGGGAAGATTCAAAATAACAAAGCGAGCAAGATTATGAAGATATTTATGTAGAAAACAGACATTTAAAGCAGACTTTTCCAAACTTCTAAACCTTTGATTAGAAAGGGTTTCTTAGAATATATTTTCTAACAAGCAAAGTATTACACTTAACCAGCAACAAATATAAGCATAAGACTTGACTTTATGTCTCAAAACCAAAATGAGCTGCCTAACTGAGAGTACACACTAGGTTTTGAGACAGTCTTTATCCTCTCTAAAGTTTGTGGTTAAAAAAAACTCTATTGTAATAGCGTTTAACAACAAATAACCTCCAAACAAAAGTTAGTTACCACTTTTTCTGTTGCATACGCCCTTTAAGGGTTTCACCCTTTTATTCTTCATTCCTCACATCGAGAGTGTTCTGAATAAATACGATAAATGTATCAAAGCTTTCATACTTCGATGACAGTTGCATTCATAAACAGAATACCGCTGAGCAACGGCACGACCAATCAAATAAAAGGCACGACTTCTTCTTTGTTTTGACAATCAGGCACAGGGTTTTCTATCGCCGCTAATGGACGAAAGTGGAACTACATGGGGAAAAACTTCGCATTTAATACTGTAATTTTACATATTTTTGCTCCGATAACTTACAAAATTGACACTAAACATCCTAAAAAATGTAGTAATCATAATCCCAAGAAGTTTAAATTCATGCTTCTTGAATCTATTTTACCTCCAAGCAAAAAAATAGTTCACTGGACAACATTCAAGAGAGATTATGATGTAATGCTTTGTCTTAAGACAAAGAAGTTCAAGGAACTCACAATTATTAATTTACTTTATGTATCAAGTTCACCTTAAATTTTTAATTTTGTGTTGTAATGCAAATCAAGTACAGCTAAAATGCTAAATGCTAGTATGAAGGATACGTTTCTGAGTAGAAGTAATTTGTTATACATTTTTTTTTTTTTTTGTGTGTACCTATCATCAGGATTCCCACCTGTTTTGATCACTGTGGGTGTGCATTTTGGTTTGTTTTTTGTTTATCTGCTTTTGTTTCACCTACTTTCTATTATCTTCCACATTCATAATCAACAACATATTTTATGATTATGTATTTTATTCTAATCAATTAACTTTTTACTTACATGTACACGTAATATTGATGTTATCTGAGGTGTGATTGAGGGCCTGTGCCAGGAATGAAGTAACAGTGATTTTTCATTAGCCCAGCTCCCAAAAAAATATGCATTTAAATTTTACTACATTTATTCATAAATAGACACATATACATATTGTATACACCGATCAGCCACAACATTAAAACCACCTGCCTAATATTGTGTAAAAACCTGCCCATCTGGCATCAACAATCATGCCACGGTCAAAATCACTGCACTGCTGCCACATGATTGTGTGATTAGATAATCACATGGATGATTGTTGGTGCCAGACGAGCTGGTTTGAGTATTTCTGTAACTGCTGATCTCCTGAGATTTTCACACACAACAGTCTCTAGAATTTACTCAGAATGGTGCCAAAAAACAAAAAACATCCAGTGAGCAGCAGTTCTGTGGATGGAAACGCCTTGTTGATGTGAGGTCAACAGAGAATGGCCAGACTGGTTTGAACTGACACGTCTACAGTAACTCTGATAACTGCTCTGTACAATTGTGTTGAGAAGGATATAATCTCTGAATGCTATTCTGAGATGCTGGGTGGTGCTGTTTTGGCAGCACAAGGGGGACCTACACAATATTTGTTTGGGGTGTATATATATATATATATATATATATATATATATATATATATATATATATATATATATATATATATATATATATTCAATGATCATGTATTTAATCAACCATTAACAAACCACTTGATTCACTCTTCATTTCATATATAAATGTACAAACATAGTTCATGGCATTAATATAATTTTGTCTCTAATATTATTGTTTCTATTCATGGTTTGTAAAAGCAACCATTGATATATTTTTCATTTTAATTATTAATTATTTTTGAGTACATTTTACAACTTTTGAGTAGTAGTAGGCCAAATTAAATATTCCTCAAAGTAATTCTGTATTCAGTCACACTAGCCTTCTGTTCTTTCTCTGCTTTTTTCCCCTTATTTTTTTTGCTGATGGGGAGACCTGCATTCCAACCTAGGCTATGGAAAGGCAGTGGCGAAGATAATACACAAGCTACCCTGTATAAATGATATAGTTGTAGATGTGTCATAGTACATTTTAACATGTGACTCTAGCAAAGCAAAATATTTGGAACTAATACCTAACCTCTGACACCTGCATACAAGTCTACTAGACCTATGAAAGAACTTGATTAATTGTACGACTAATTATTGCTTGTTTGAAGGCAGATCTAGGATATGTTTTCATATTGTAACCTATCAGAATCTTAAAAAACCTGTAACAATTAAATTTTTGCATATTAATATAATTACTGATGTCTCATATGTTAAGTAGTTTTCATTTCTGACTTTCACTCTGTTCATGCATGTTGTAACTGCAGACAACAACTTCAGTAAATTCTCTCTAATTGATTGAAATCCTGACCCTGAGTGGTTAATCCATTATTCATTTTGGGCACCAAGCTGTGTCCCCCCATACCACTGAATTTCCATGACTTCTCCATTACATTTTTAAGAATAATTTTGATTCAAAGCAATATGTTAATGAATAATTTTGACCTATTTATGGACAGTTTAACTAATTCTGTGAATAGAAACGACTCTGAATGATTCATTGACAAACCGAACAATGGCTTTGGAGCATGCTTTATTACAAGCATGTTATATACACAAAAGCAATAAAAAAAAAAATCGAGCTCATAAATACTTTTGAGTGAAAAATTAGATTGAAAAAAATCTCTATAGAAACTTCCATGACTTTTGAGATGTCATTAATTTATATGACTTTTCCAGGCTTGGAAAACACCATTTTAAAAATCCCTGATATTTCCAGGTTTTCCATTACCAAACTCTTGTGTCCTACTAAATTATTGGCTTAAGTATGTGAGTCAGATAAACAAGAGTTTATTTCTATTTTAAGTGAGACCCGTTACTGCAAGTCATTAATAAGAAGCTGCTTGATGATAAGTACTCTGTTGGACTGCTTAATACACTCATTCACTCTTGTGCTGGAGCAAGAGGATTCAGAATATATATATATATATATATATATATATATATAGACACACACACACACATACACACATACACACACACACACACATATATATTTAAACTTCAGAAAATAAACTAACAATATCACTTGACCTAGTCAATTAACCCTAGTGAATACTGGCTTACCAGCAATTCTGTATTATATGTTAGTGTTTGGAAAATGTAATGCAGTGATACAATTAGCCTCCAATAACTACAAAGTGATATTTTTGTGTTAAGTTAAAATATTTAAATTTGGTGCCCCACAACCCAACTGGAAGTAGGCTATTAATTATTTAATTTAATTTATTGACTGATTGTACAGCTTTTTAAAGAGAAAAATTACTCTGGTACAGTAAAGGTACCAAATTGCAATGTAGGAAGTACAGTTAAGAGGTTACTCTTGTTATTTTTGTAACAACTAATTCCATAGAGAAAAGCACATACATCTGCCAGTTATCTAGCTAATTTGATTGACTGCAAAATAATTGTAATGCACTACAAAACATATATGCCATTCAAGAATATTTGGGTCACAATAGCTAAAGTAAACAGACAAATCCAATTGAAAAGTTAAAAAATATATTTATCAAACAGCATCAAAAGGTTATGAAAAACACAAAGACATATTTATGGAAAATAAATACATTTGTCAATTACTAATTAGAAGCTCCCTGGCCTTTTCCAGCAATCTTTTTTGAACACTCCAAAAGAGCATTATGGATGTCTTTAGCACATGAAATCTGTGATTTTATCATACTTAGATACTGTGAGTAAGACAGAGACTCTGTTTGCACTGTGTCTGGCTTGGTGGCTGTAGGTACAAGATTGGGAGAATGCTTTGTGCTGTCGATGCTCTGTGAGAGGCACTCGTGGGCCAGCCGCTAAAGCAAAAAAGAGAACAAGAATCTGTTAAAGTAACAGTTCACCCAAACATTTAAATACTTGCATCATTTACTCACACCCATGCCATCCCAGATGTGTATGTCTTTCAATGATTTGTAGGTCCATACAATGCTAGTGAATAGCAACCAAATCTTTAATTCATATAAATGAGCATAAAAGTAATCCAAACGACACCAGTAGTTTACTCCATGTCTTCTAAAGCAAGCTAAGCTGTTTTAGGTAAGAACAGAGCAAAATATAACTAATGTTTCACTGTACATCTCGCCATTGCAGTCTCTATGTATGATCATGATTTCAAGCTCAATTACACTTCCTAGTGCTTGACGCATGTGCAGAGCACTATATGAAAAGTAATCAAGCTTTAAATCATGATCGCCAAAGAGAGTGCTGATGTCAAGAATTGTAGTAAAATAGGAGTTACGTTTTGGTCTGTTCTCACACAAAATGGTTTTGGATAGCTTCTAAAGACATGGATTAAACCACTGGAGTCATATTGATTCATTTAAAGCTGCCTTTATGTAGCTTTGAAATTGCATGGTGACACAATACCATGAATGGTGTTTTTTTAATGTTTCCAATGAAAACACTATATATCCTACAGCATAGCTGAAAATATTTCTTACCAGACAGAGCTCCAGCTGATCACAAAGGGCATAAAACTCCTCCAAACTCTTGTCAAACCGCTGCATGGCTGCATCATTACCCTTCCTAAAAATTGTAAGGTGAATTATGTTAACGTTTTTGTCCATAAAACACTGTAATGGCAGTTAAGGTTTAATAAAAGCATCACGTTGAAGGTGAAAGTTATGTAAAGACACCCCTTACAAACAAGCACTATGACAGTACCATATGTCTGATAGTAATACTCTGATTCTAAAAGATTACTATATTCATGTACCACAGTATTTACAAGGTACTCCAAAGAATACAATATCACCATTGTACATTTCGAAGGGCCATGTCCAAAGAACTATAATAATAACCATAGCATTTTTAATTAGGGATTCTTCATGATAAACTGTGATTTGTTTATTACAATTCCAAAAAGAGTTTAAGAAAAAAAAAAAACTTACTCTGTTGTTCGTTGACCGTTGTCAATTGCCGTATTATGTCCAAAATTTAAGGAAGCGATGGTCATGACATTCTGAAAACAACAACAAATAAACAGAAATATCAGTTCTATATCATATGTTTAGATCCCAAGACCAGTGAAATCCTTCCAACAAACCTGTAAACTCTCTTTGAGTTGTGGAATCAACATTTTGAATCTGTGAACGGGGTCAAAATCTTGCTGTTGACTGAGTTGCTGTTGTGGCTGCTGTGCTTGAGTCTGCTGTAAAATTGCCGCTTGTGCTGCCATCTGAGGATTGTTAGTGCCCATCTGCTGCTGCTGCGACGCCATTGTTGATATGAATAATAAACTAAACATTCAACAACTTCCGCTAGAGGAAACCGATATCCGCTAGAGGACGCTGGACGGCATGAATCCTTCTTCTTCTTCTTCTGTTTTGTTTTTGTCGATTCGTAGTCTACGTGCATATCGCCACCTACTGAGTAGTAACGCAATCATGATTTATTTAGTTCATATTTTCCTTTAACCTTCGATTCTTTCGTTTTCCTTCTCTCCCTACTTTCTTAAACAACTCCATTAAAAAAAGATGCTTTGTCACCTCTCTAGTTCAATCAAGACCCCATGATTCAGATGGCTCTGATCTCAGGATCCTAAAAATGTGGAATAGCATAATTAATCTAATGTATAGTCAGGGTTGGGGGGGTTACTTTTTAAATGTATTCCACAACAGATTACAGAATACATCCTGTAAAATGTAATTTGTAACATATTCCGTTAGATTACTCCAGGTCAGTAATATTTCTAAATACTTTGGATTACTTCTTCAGCACTGGTACATTTTTTTCACTTGTTTTTACTATAAAATTCTGCCAGAACATTAAGACAAAATACACATGTTAAAAATACATTCTCTGAAAAACCTAAATATCATATGCAGTGTTGTTTATAAAACAAGATGAATCAAATTGAACCTGTTTTATGGATTTTTTGATACTTTTACAAGAAAGCAACAAACAATTATTATCAAGAATACGATTTTTGCCCTAATATCAAAGGTCTTACTAGAAAAAAGTTATTATGATCCAATGTGAATTTTCTTGATAAAAAAAAAAAATATATGATCATGTTTGGTAACGTGCATGTAAAATGGCAAGTAATAGCATTTTAGCATTTCTTCTGCTCCAAACTTACTTCAAACGTACTTCTCTGTCTGCTCGTATGAATGTAACACATCATAAGAAAATGTTTCACCGCTGTTCAAATGCACTTTTGATCGGATCATTTATTTGTGTAAATGTTTTCCATCTGAAAGGACTAAATATTAAATGAAATTATTGACAATAAAATGTAAAGTAATCTCTTCAGTAATCAAAATACTTTTGAATATAACTTTATTCTAATTACCAATTATTTAATTTGTATGTAGTGGAATACATATCTACAATACTCACATAAAACATTTTCATGTTCTCCAATTATATACAGTGATGAATTAAATCCTGAATGCCCAAGTCATAAACTATAACCACTTCTTTCCTATTTCTTCCACAAATATTCCTTTACTACCTTCTTTTTATTAAATCTTATATAATTGTCTACCCTTACAATCATTATTCCTAACCTCATTGCCATTCTTTAACAATATGTTTCCTCACAATGTATTTAAAATCTCCTTTACCCAAAGAACACCCACTTCTTTCTAATTTTTAGCTAACTCATCTGCCACTACATTGCCAGACATCACTACATGTGCTGTAACCCAACAGAATCCTACTTCCACTCCTTTCCTATGTATTTTCCACAGCAACGTAAATATTTCATTCATTAGATCTGTCCTTCACACAAAAAATTTTTGAGACTATTTTTAAGATGTATACATTTCATTTGAATACCAAATTTCCATCTAATTGAACTGAATAGTCTTGAAGAAAATGTAATTAATACAACTTTTTTGTACATTTGTACATGTTATTTTGTTAAAGTTTAGGCAATTCAATTAGATGGAAATTTGTTATTCAATTGAAATGGATACATCTTCAAAATAGGCTCAAATATTTTTTTGAGTGTTGATGACTGTCGGGTAGATAGTGTTTTTACAACAGATGCAGAATCAGAACACACCACCACTCTGTCTTATCTCCTCTATCCACAATAATCCTATAATAATAGCAGCATCTCCAGCATATATTGATAACTCTGATGTTAGTCTCTTTGACATCGGCCTACTTATAATCAAGACCTGGAATATATACTCCCACTCCTTTAATCCCTAGATTTGGGTCTCTTGAACCATACTTGATATGCTTATTTACATTCTATTTAATTTGTCTTATTTCTTCCCATGCTCTTCTCTTATCTAGTATCTCCAAAGCTATTTCTATGTTAGAGAATGTCCATGATGGAACTTCACTCCATACAGGTGATGCGTTAAATATTCTGTCAACAATTTGATACTTTTCTTCTACATAATTTATAATCCACCCAAAACCTCTTCCTTTCTTATTTAAATACTCCCAGCAGTTATTTAAAACATCAGAAGCAATGGCTCTTCAAGTTTGACCAATATACCAATGGCAATTTTATTCTGCGTAAATTCATTGACCTTTCATTTGCCTCAACTAATAAAGCATTAACCCATGTTGACTTAACTTCTCCTAGACATATTCTGAGAGATTTGTACTGTATTTTGTCTAACTGATTGAACAATGTTATTGAATCATGCATCCATAATCAAGCACAGACCTTATCATGTGTTGATATATCATCAGTAATGATGTTCTTTCCCGCTATTGCTCGCATCACATTTAAAATTCTACAACATTTCTTATCCATTTTATCTATGTTTCTTCCATGTATAATGGCTATACCATATACCTAGATACTTAAATACTTTCACACATTCTATTGATTTTCCATAGAGTAATAATTTCGGTCTAAATTATTGGGAACATGATTTGCTTGCTGACATTTTTAAATCTCCATTAAATGGACCATTGTTCCACCTTTTTAATTGCTCTCTGCATACTTAAATTCACATGAGAATATAGCACCGTCATCTGCATACAAAGCACACCCTATACCTGGACCTAAGTTTGCAAATTGTGAACCATTATGTTAAAACACAAACCTACCTGTGTTTACGTTTACATTTATGCATTTGGCAGACGCTTTTATCCAAAGCAACTTACAGTGCACTTGTTACAGGGACAATCCCCCCAGAGCAACCTGGATTTAAGTGTCTTGCTCAAGGACACAATGGTGGTGGCTGTGGGGATCGAACCAGCTACCTTCTGATTACAAGTTATATGCTTTAGCCCACTATGCCACTCACCACTCCTGTTTCTGAATCCACATTGATATTTAGAATATTTACCCTTTCTTTCTAGATCATATGATAACCTCTGAACCTTTCCCCCCATTCATTTACATTTATGCATTTGGCAGACACTTTTATCCAAAGCAATTTACAATGCACTTATTACAGGGACAGTCCCCCCGGAGCTACCTGGAGTTAAGTGTCTTGCTCAAGGACACAATGGTGGTGGCCGTGGGGATCGAACCAGCGACCTTCTGATTACCAGTTATGTGCTTTAGCCCACTACGCCACCACCACACTCATTTGAAGTTAATGCTATTGGATGGGAACTTCCTGACTTGGTTGGATCCTTCCCTTGTTTCACAACAGGAATTATTACTGCCTGCTTCCAAACCTTTGGAATTATACCTTCCTCCCATATCTTATTAAATCATTTTGTGTCAGTGATAACACATTGTTTGATAAATATTTAAACATTATATAGCTATCTAGACAAGGAGCAGTACTAGCACAGTTTTGCAATGCAATTTTCAATTATGTAATTGTATATTCTATATCTAGACAACTATTACTATTGTTTTTCTTCACAATATCTGTATTGTTTCCTAAAATAACTCTTCTTCTTAATTCATACTATTCTCCCAATTCTATACTGTGGAATCCTTCAAAAGCCTTTTCCAAAATGTTTGCTTTATCTATATTACATCTACAATATCATTTTCAACTTAAACTGGTATTTGAATCGACTTTCTACCTTTCCCACTAATATTCCTTATCATATTCCATATATTATCCACAAGCATTTCCTTACCTACAGTAGAGCAAAAATCCCTCCATCCTGTTCTCTTAGCAGACTTAATAATTCTTCTTTCACTGGCTTTTGCTTTTTTGTATATCAGCAAATTATCCATGTTTACATTTTTCCTGAGTTGTTTAAATGCTGTGTTCCTTTCTCCAGTTGCTCTGTTACACTCTTCAGTCCACCATGGCATTTTCCTCACTTTTGTTTCCTGCTGTTCTTTGAGGTATAATGTTTCTGCATCTAATATCATATTAGAAAGAGATCTGCAGAAGGTTTCCACAGAGTCTTTTATCACGTTATCTCTATTTATCTCACAATAATTATTAAATGAAGACTTTATTATACATCCATTTTCCTTGTAATGGGGTAATGCCCCATTGTATAGCTATTAATGTTTATTTCACATACTATTGGAAAATGATCACTTCCAATAGTTGTATCACTAACCACATTCCATTCACATATCTCAGCAATTTCAGTTCAGATTAATGTCAAATCTATACATGATGTTGTATTCCTCATTACATTAAATCTAGTGCCTTGCCCTGTATTTAAACAAACTAAAGACCTATCTTCAATTAACTGTTCAACTATTTCCCCATTGGAATCTATTTTCGTACTACCCTACTATTTTGGTACTACAAACTATTTTTGTCCCCTAATCTCTCCAATCTTCTCAAGCAAACATTGTGTAATTTTTGAGCATGCATTATACAAATCATATACAATAAGTGATCCCCCTTGATAATACATTTCTACCATAACACATTCTGCTTCTTTAACTTCAAGAATTGCCCTATATGCTATTCCTTCTGGTATAAATGTAACTACTTTATATGTAATACATCTTGTGTTCCCAATCTATCCTTACGTACAGAGTTATATCCTGGCTAAATAAACTGCAGGTTTGGCTTCAACTATGATTCTTGTATGCATACTATATTTGGTTTATGATCTAACTCTAATACATATTTCTTGAACTCTTGACCATTCGCTAGCATTGCATTTCATTGCAATCTCCATGGTCAGTGATTCTAATGGTTTATTCTTATATACCATCTCCTTTTCTCTTCTTTCCCTATTCCCATAATCCATTTCTGCTTACACATAAGCCACTTTATGTTCAACTTTATATCTTTGAACTTCTCTGGCTTTAATTTGCACCTCACACCCTCCATATGCTGCACTGTGAGAACCTCCACAATTACAACATTTTAAAGTATCTGTTTCACTTATCATACTCATGCTCCCCTGCGCACATTACACATCTAATTTTCCCCTTGCAAACTGCTGCCACATGTCATATACACTGACGTTTGAAACATCTCAAAGGTCTAGGCACATATTCTCTAACTGGGTATCTGATATATCCCATTTGCACATTATCCGGAATTCTTCCTTCAAATACCAACAATATACTCAAGCGCTCTTGCCGTTGTCATGCTTTGTTTTTAAACAGTCTTCTTACATTCACTATTTTACTTCCTTCTAGATTCTCCTTAATTTCATCAGTTGGAATAGATGTTGGAATTCCAGTAATTACTCCCCTTTCCACCCTAGATACTCCAACATCCCTCATTGAGAGCTTTTCTCCATTCAACTCTTTAATCTTAAGAAGCTTGTTTCTTATTATATCGTTATCATAGAATTTGAATTTAAATCACCATGTTTACTGTATGCATTCCCGTATACTCAGGCCCCTGACCTTGAAATATCTGGACACATTGCAGTTTGCATACTAGGCACATAAAGGTGTGTAAGATGCACTAATCTACATTTTTATAAATTCTGATCCTATGTTTGCAAAGCAGGCACAACAGCCAGGATTATGCTCCTGGATTTTTCCAATGCTTTCAACAATGTTTTGCATCTCCAACTCTTGAGGACAAGCCCAAAGACAAACTATGAAAGCTGACTCAACACTAGCTGATTTTTCCAATGATTTTTATGTGTTAGCTTCAATAACATAATCACTGGTCAGGCAGAGGGATACAGAGCTGTTAATCAGTTGACTGTCTGGATTGCCAGCTGAGTTAATGACTTGAAACACTAAAAAACACATCCACCTTGCTTGAAATGATCACTGGCTGTGGGTGGGGCAGGAACACGCCACCAAGGCAGTGACCAATGAGTGCAGTTCATGTTTAAAGTGTTTTTGCCAGAGAACGGAAGCAGAAATAGCATAGTGTCTGGAAGCACTTGTGGAAGGTGCATTTGGAGCAGAAGTTTATAGATCTTTGGAGTCAGCAGGAATGTTTGAATGACATACATCTCAAAGTTCATATCATGGATATCGGAGATCGCTGCCGAACTCAAGGTATGTGGTAAGGAATCATTTAATAATGAGAGCTTTCCTTGATTAATTTCCTTGATTACAGTGCTCTTTTATCTATAATGTAACATAAAATAACCTAGCATAAAAAGTAGCTAGTTTTAGGCTAATTGCAAGCCAGGTTGTAATTCATATTTATACTATTGCTGCAGTGATATGACATGGGACATAAATAATGTAAATGTTTATCGATCTGTTTCATTTCATTGTTTAGGGGTGCAAACTTCACCCCTTTCAGCTAAAGACACATTTTCTCTCACCAAATTGTCCCTATTGTTTTGTAAAATGACTACATGTTCTTATAAAGCTTAAACACTTTATATAAGATTGAAATACAATAAAAAAAACATCTGTAAATACAGCAAAAATCTACTGAAATCCATGAAAAAACATTTTGCATTTCTTTTGTGGTTTGTAATGTTGCAATATTTATAGCGTGCTTCGTGGTAACATCTACTGGTATTTATATGTATCAAAAGTGCTTTAATGAATATCAATGACTAAAGTAATGCATATGGTTTAGATCAAATCAGGTTTATTGGCTGTAAAATTGGGGCATGACAGTGAAGCCTTGAGAAAAGTCAAAGGCAGTTGTTAAGTGTGACACCTTCCCTCAGTTTTTAATCAGTAAATGTGATTGGAACACTGACTAGGGGTCAAGATTAGCGAAAACAGTCATTATGTGTGACACCCCCACCCAATCAATCTGTTCTGAGTCTGCTATAGAGCCAGTTGAATACTTTACAGACAGGAGGCAGTTTGCATTTTTTGTCTTCACTGCCATCATGGATTCCTCAACTGATTATTAAAAATATTCAAAAATTCTAAGAGCTATTTGTCCATAAATCTGTGCCTGCTGTATAGGGCGACCTGATGTCAAATACAAAATCCATCACCTCTTATTTTAAAGTTGATGGTGTTGGTGGTCTTTTATTTATGTTTACTGTATTTATAAAGTCATGGCAGGAGAATAAGTTAAATACTTCATTAATAAGCCACAGCCAAGGTCATTCTCTTCTCCATCGGCTGCTATTGATGTAACAGCTGGCATGCTTTTAGATTGGGGTGTGGATGCTGAATGGATCTTAGCACATTATTAACCACTTAAGTCTTTGAAAGCAGTGTCAGCACTGGGGGCACTGCCAAATGCCATAGTCTTAAATCTTGCATCTGACACTGCCGCCTTTGCTTTTGTCCTCATTTACTCCACTGATCCAAAGTGTTGCTCAGTTGTAACAAGGTTGTTTATTAATTCAGTTGCTGCTTGGGATGTCAGACTGTGAGCTCCTTTATAAGTCATCCCAACTGTCATTTATATGATTCTAAAGAGTCTGTAACCATTTTACTAAATATTGAAAATAGATAAAGGGTCTGAATGTGCCATCTGATTGCTTCAAGTTCCCATCTTGTCAGGGTGGTTATACTGGAGTTAAATGATGCTAGAGTAAATCCTACACTTTCACAATGCTCATACAGCCACAGAAGCATGAGGAACTACCTTGTGTCTTTCTCTTTGTATGAGCTACATCACAAGCTGTCTCATCTATTGCTGCATTGCTGACAGGTTCTCTGTGGACTTGACAGACAAAGTAACAGATAGGTTAACAGGAAGAGGAATTGGCCTTAAATCTCATTCATCTATGGAATGGGGCTTTTATTTTATGTGATAAAATGGCCAGTGTCTCACCTGAAGAAGATTACAGGGTAATGATTAAGGACAGTTTAAAGACAAATAATTGTATTATCCACTATACCAGCAAATTGTGTCGTCAATGGAATATCATGGAAGCTCATTTTTATCCCAGTCATCACCATCACCCACTGTGGGTTGAAGAAATATCTTATTTTAGAAATATAAAAAATATATCTAGCTTTTTCACAACGCCAAGAAAGACAATGTCAATAAGAAAATATGTAATAAAAACATCTATTTAGAATAAAACTGTAAATCATGGATGTAATATGGGCTGGACTGAAGATTTTGGATATATAAAAGTATATCATCTGGCTGTGATTTAAGAATCTTTAAAAATGCCTGCATAACTATAGAGACATGACCCACACCACTTATATCACTCTTCATTGATGTTAAAGAATATTAAGGGATATGTATGCATTTTCACAGAGGTTTACAAATCATTCATAGGATAAAATCAGAAAACTTCACTCTAGCTGTCACCTTTCCTATTGTTTGCTATTAACTTTGGTTTGGTATTAACTCTGAATTGGACTACTTTTGTTCTCAACCCCGTCACTGACATAATGGAAGCGGTTTGAAAATTATTCTACACAATACTGGGTAAAGAAAAATATGGTCTGCACTTATATAGCACCTTTTTAACCTTTGCGGTATTCAAAGCGCTTTACACTGTGTCTCATTCACCCATTCACACACCAATGACCGCAGAGCTGCCATGCAAGGCACTAGCCTGCCATTGGGAGCAACTTGGGGTTCAGTGTCTTGCCCAAGGACACTTCGGCATGTGGACTCGTGTGGGCCGAGAATCGAACCACCAACCCTGGGATTAGTGGCCAACCCGCTCTACCACCTGAGCGTTCATCACAACCCCGCCACAATTCTCCCACTCTTCACTAGGCGTGACTTGCACCCACATACTTTTGACAGCATGTTTCATTCAAGTACATATATAGTACATGTAATGTATAATATATTAACTATATCATATTTTTGTTACAATATTCCTAAATGTAGAGAAAAAGTACATATGGAATATGTGAAGGTTGTTGTTTTTTGCTCGAAATGGCCACTGTTCCTTGTGTGGTTTAGGACAGAAAGCCACATAGCATTCAAGATATGAATACATTCTATAAAATCCTAATTTCATATGACAGGGTTTAGTTGTTAAGCTTGGCGACACACACCTGACTAAAATATACTTCAAAATATGAATTTTTTCGACCTGTTTCTGCCAAACTGTTATTAATAAAGCTGAATTATGTCACTTCTGGTTAATATAGTTAATAATAATGTCAGATATGTGTGGAACCAAAATGAGTTAAAAATGGTTGGTATGTTCGAACAGACAAAATTTTATAGCCGGTTTTTAAAATATATTTTTTTAGCAAAGGAACACAAATAAATGTTAACATTAATGACAAAAATTATAGACAGTGCACATTTTATAACTTGCCTCAGGGACATGGCAAAACGACTTGTTGAATTCACATCTATTTTCATCTGTTAAATATTTTGGCGGACTCGAAGCAGATTTGAGACGCTTGAAAGTTTGAAAGTTTAGGTTTTCAAAGAGCTAGGAACCAATTACTAGGCGTTGGGAATAGAGAATCGACTCAAAACATCAGAATCGACTCCAAAGCTGGAATAGAGTCAATTTGGGGAAACCGGTTGATATGTTCAGACTGTTTACTTCCTCGTCCACTGAACATTTCAGAATCCTAACAGCGCTAATACGATTAAAATGACTTCATCTTAACAATCCTCAACCTAACTCTGAGTCTTTTGTTGTCCGTCAGCATCTGTAAATCATCTCCATTTGTTCATCTGTATGAAATCACACAAACACATCTGGTTTCCAGAATTTATTATCAAATAACATTCAAAATTTGAGACAGTAAATTGGCATACAGTAACAACAACTTCCCCGATGTTACAACACAAGTCTGCAACACGGAGATGGCAGAGTTGAGTCGGCTTCCCTGTTCACATCAATAAATCTGTATGTTAAAGTTTAAATGATCAATGTGCTACACTTATTCACCTTATTTTTCAGCGAAACTAGGGTGATGCCATTATCATTCTTGAATGTGGACCACTTCCGGTAACAGCCACTTCCAGCTATTGTAGCGATACAAAAATAATAAATTATACTGCTTTATATTACAGGCTGGCATTATATGTCATCATATTATTATTGCCATTGTTTTATCACACTGTTCCACAGGCAGAATGAATGAGAGATCAGGCACTGACAGGACAGTCCTCCGCACTGTCTGACATGCCTCCGCAAATTTACACAACCAGCAGAGAGCAGAAAGCCACTGGGCAAATGCTGCTTTAACTTTCTTTGCACCAAAACGGCATCTTGTTTCATCTTGGCAAATTAATAAATGCAATTTACTCTCCGTTTTTATCAGAGAGCATTCTCTCTTTCTTAGCAGCGTATAGTAAACAGACACGCAGATAAGCATTCAGCATGGCTTATGAAACATCGTCTTTAGAAATAAACAAATTAAGGCATCATTAGAGGTTATGCAGGTACATATAAATGGAGGTTTACAAGGATACAAGAAACACTGCATCGTCATGATCTCGGTAAATAAAGAAGCAGATTTTATTACTGTCGCTATACTATATTGTATGAAATAAACCGAATCGGTTACCTAACGTAACCTCGGTTCTCTCTAGATGAGGGAACGAGTATTGCGTAAGCTAGCTTACGCTACGGGAAAGATTCATCTATTCTGAGATATTGAAGCCAAAAAATTATCCTTAATTTTGTATCCATTGTCAACGCAGTGCAGCAGCTGCATACCTTGAGCGGGCTAGCTAGCGAGCTCATTGGTTGCTCTGCGGCAACTGCTGCAGCCTATAGACGAACTTGAGTGAACTTGCGTCCAATGACGAGCCCGCGCCGTCACTGTATCAAAGCCCGCCAGAATGGGCGTGGCTAGAGTGCATATAAGCGTAAGTTCGTAGGCTGGAACCCTGGTTTTCATTGAATGAAGCGAAAATCGCTCATGGCGCGAAGCACGGCCGGCTACGCAATACTCGTTCCCTCATCTAGAGAGAACCGAGGTTACGTTAGGTAACCGATTCGTTCTCTTACGAGAGGTTCTCTCAGTATTGCGTAAGCTAGCTTACGCTATGGGAACCCATTGTCAACGCCGTGCGCGCCAAGCATCCACTGCATGAGCCCCAGGGGTGGGGGGACCCGGGGGAGCCCTTGTGAGTGGGGGAATAATATTTGGCCGGCAAGAGTGAGGGCCAGTGTGTGTGTAATACATAAGCACATAGTGGGAAGGGAAAGACAGAGCGGCGGTGCCGGTCTGTGTGAAATGTGTCCCGTCAGTGCAGCTCACCAGGGGAGCTGTAGCGTATTAAACCGCTAGTAGTTTTGCCTGCAGGGCGGGCACTTCCAGATTGTAAAATCTGACAAAGGTGGAGGGGGAAGCCCAGCCCGCTGCCACACATATGTCATGAATGGAAATCCCGCTGGACCATGCCCACGAGGAGGCCATGCCTCTAGTGGAGTGAGCCCTAATGCCTAACGGGCATGGTAGGTCTTTTGACGCATACGCGGCAGCAATAGCGTCCACTATCCATCTAGACAGTGTCTGTTTCGAGGCGGCGAAACCTTTGGTGCGCCCTCCGAACGTAACGAAAAGCTGCTCAGAGCGTCTGAAAGAGGCGGAGCGCGCAGTATACAATCTCAGTGCTCTGACTGGGCAAAGGAGATTGGCGTCGCGTTAGCTATCGGATGCTGGCAGCGCCGATATGGAAATGATTTGTGCTCTGAAAGGAGTACCGATCACCTTGGGGACATAGCCGTGTCTAGGCTTTAAAATGACCTTGGAGTCACTTGGTCCAAACTCAAGACATGCAGCGCTGACAGACAGCGCGTGAAGGTCTCCCACACGTTTAACTGATGACAGGGCAGTTAGAAGAACGGTTTTGAGTGAAAGGTATTTCAAATCCATGGATTGAAGCGGTTCGAAAGGGGGGGCTTTCATAGCTTCGAGAACTACGGAAAGATCCCAGATAGGAACTGATGGGGGGGCGGGGGTTCATCCTTCTAGCTCCCCTGAGGAAACGGATGACCAGCTCATTTTTTCCCAGTGACTGGCCGTGCAGGGGTTCAGCGAACGCCGCGACGGCCGCCACGTACACTTTGAGCATGGATGGGGATCTGCCTTTATCCAGCAGCTCTTGTAAAAACACTGTCGGTGCACCATTTTGAAAACACAGACCATTTGGATGCATAGAGTCTTCTCGTGGAAGGGGCTCTAGCGTGTATGATAGTGTTTATTACTCCTTCTGGCAAAGCGACGGGTAGTCGTTGATCACCCACGCGTGCAGCGCCCAGCGCTCTGGGTGGGGATGCCAGATCGTGCCGCTTGAGAGAGGAGATCTGCTCTCACTGGAATGGGCCACAGGGCTGTCAGTGACAGCTGCGTAAGCTCCGGGAACCATGTCTGATTCTCCCAGCGCGGGGCTATGAGGAGCACCGAGTGACGCGTTTCCCTGATCCTCTGCATTACCTGTGGCAATAGCGAGACGGGAGGGAAGGCGTAAAGCGGGCGGTTGGGCCAGTCCTGGGCCAGCGCGTCCTCGCTCGAGAAAAATACTGGGCAGTGAGAGTTCTCTTCTGACGCAAAGAGGTCTATCTCTGCTCTGCCGAATATGCTCCATAACTTCTGGACTGTTTGAGCGTGCAGGGACCATTCCCCTGGGGAAATATTGTCTCTGGACTGTCTGTCTGGGCCGTCGTTCAGGTGGCCTGGCACGTGCGTCGCCCTCAGCGAGCGCAGGTGGCACTGGGACCAACTCAGTATGCGTTTTGTCAGATGGAAGAGGTTCCTGGATCTGACACCGCCCTGATGGTTTAGATAGGATACCACAGATCTGTTGTCCAAACGGACCAGGACGTGGTGACCCTGAATGACCGGGAGGAAGCGCACAAGCGCGTACTCGACCGCTATCATTTCCAGACAATTTATGTGAAGGAGCTTTTCCTGAACTGACCATAGGCCGAAAACCGGAGAGCCCTCGCAGACCGCGCCCCAACCCGTGTTGGACGCGTCTGTCGAGATGACTTTTCGGCGAGATACAGCTCCCATCGTCACTCCCCGCTGATACCATTCGGCCACTGCCCAGGGCTGCAGAGCTGAGATACAGCTCTGGCCCAAGCCCCGCGAGACGCGCGGGTGTTTAGCCAATGCTGAAGCGGGCGCATGCACAGTAAACCCAGCTGAAGTACTGCTGTGGCTGAGGCCATGTAACCTAGCATTCTCTAAAATTTTTTCAGAGGCTGTGCCAAAATCAGCCAATCGTCCAAATTGTTCAGAATTCGCAAGCCCTGACTCCGCAGGGGTGCGTAGCGCCATGCATCCATGCGACTTCGTGGAAAGTGACGGGGTGCTAAAGACAGGCCGAACGGAAGGACGGTGTATTGATAAACCTGGCCGTCGAGGCTGAATCTCAAGAATGGCCTGTGACGGGATTTATCTGAATCTGAAAGTAGGTATCTTTCAGATCGAGAGAAATAAACCAGTCCCCCTGGCGCACATGCGCGAGGAGTTCCCTGATTGTAAGCATTTTGAACTGTCTTTTTGCGAGCACCTTGTTCAAAACCCTGAGATCTAATATTGGTCTGAGGCCGCCGTCTTTCTTGGGGACAAGAAAATAACGGCTGTAAAACTCCGACTCGCTCAGAGAAGGTGGCACTCTCTCTATGGCCCTTTTGCACAGAAGGTTTGCTATTTCTGAACGAAGCATGCAGGCTGCTTCCCTGTTCACAGTAGTTTCGAGCCGCACTCTGAAGCGGGGAGGGCGGCGATCGAACTGTAGCAAATAGCCCTGTTTTATTGTGCTTAACACCCATTTGGATATCCCTGGGATAGCTTTCCACACTTTGAAGCGTAACGCTAGAGGGTGAATGGCCAAGCTTTGACGGTGGTCCGGCCGCGGCGGGACTGAGCCGTCGTTTCCTCAACAAAGCTAGGAGGACTTCGGTTGCTCAGGTTTCAGCGCAATCTGAGGCCGAGGCCCGCGGGGGGCGGCGGTCTGCGGCGGCTGTCTGAGCGCGTTCTAGGGCAGCTGCCCTGTCGACGCTGAGAAGTCTGGCTTTGCTGAGCTGGGCGCTGTGAAGAGGCTCGTGCAGGAGGCTGGTCACGTGTGCGGCCTGCAGAGGAGCTAGCGTAATGAGGCAGGAAGAGATTCATGGCTTGGGTGGCTTTCTGGACTTCTGAGAAACGGTCAACAATGCCACTCACCGCGGAACCAAAGAGACCGGACGGAGAGAGCGGTGCGTTGAGGAACGTGGAGCGTTCAGCTTCTCCCATGTCAGCTAGCGTTAGCCATAGGTGTCTCTCGGTCACAGTCAGCATGCCCATGCACTTCCCTAGGGCTTGAGCTGCAGCTTTGGTGGCGCGAAGGGCGAGATCCGTCGCGCTCCTTAGATCTGAAACAGCCTCTGGGTGCCTGCCTTTCTCATCCCACTCTCGAAGAAGGTCCGCTTGGAGGATCTGTAAAACGGCCATGGAATGCAGAGCAGATGCGGCTTGGCCGGCGGCGGCATAGGCGCGGCCAACACAGGCGGAAGTAGTTCTGCAGGCCTTAGACGGGAGCACTGACTTAGACCGCCATCTCGCGGAGGGCGGGCAAATGTGTGCTGCTACCGAATCCTCGACCAGGGGATGGAAGAGTAGCCCCTCTCGGTGGCGCCGTCCACTGAAGCGAGAGAGGTGGAGACATGGGATCGGTTCCTGGCCGAGAGAGGCGCGTGCCACGATTTAGAGAGCTCGGCGTGGAGTTCCGGCAGGAAGGGAGCGGGCCGCGGGCGCCGTGTGGCGACGGCTCTGAAGAAAGCAGCCGTCGAGTCTGTTGGGAGCCTGCTCAGAGGGCGGTGACCACTGGAGCCCGAGGCGGTCGATGGCCTGTGTGAGGAGGCGCGTTAGTTCTTCCTCGACTCCGGCGCGGGTCCTGCTGGATTCCTGGGTCAAGGAGGAGGCTTGGGAGCCTGACCACTCCTCGCTGTCCGAAGCCATGATGGAACAGCAGCCCTTATCCTCCGCCTCGTCATCCGAGATGGCAACAGTGCGGCCGCTCGGCGGCAACTGCGGCGTCCGGGGCGGGCAGGGTGAGCGAGGCTCGAGGAGAGGCTCCGGCGAGGTGGTCGCTTCTAACACCGGTTCCGGCAGCCTTTGGGGCGGCACTTCTTTCTGCGCTGGCGAAGCGAAAGCGTGGCGGCTTCGGTTTTGAGTGCTTCGAGTCGAGCCCGCAGGGTCGACATCGGAAGCTCCTCGCAGAGGTCGCATCCGCCGTCAGCGAGGCGAGCTCTGCATGTTCCAGTCCCAGGCAGAGAGCGCCAGATGAGGTGGCGGTCTCCGGTGCTGAGAGGGCGCGGCATGAGCGCAGGTGGTGCGAGGCATCTTTAAAAAGACGTTCGTTGCTCTTTTTGTGAAGTTAAGCTGAGGAACTAGCTTGCTCTAAAAGGATACGTCGCCCGGATGGCGTAGCTTCGCAGGATGGCTGAAGGTGGCGAAGACGGCCGGCTTCTTCGGCGCTGTCCAAGCTTGCTAGATGCCCCTCGAGCGGCGACGCGGCTTCTGCAGTTCAGAGATCGCGAAGAGCTTCGCTGAATAGATGAAAATCAGGGTTCCAGCCTCACGAACTTACGCTTATATGCACTCTAGCCACGCCCATTCTGGCGGGCTTTGATACAGTGACGGCGCGGCACTGTCATTGGACGCGAGTTCACTCAAGTTCATCTATAGGCTGCAGCAGTTGCCGCAGAGCAACCAATGAGCTCGCTAGCTAGCCCGCTCAAGGTATGCAGCTGCTGCACTGCATTGACAATGGATACAAAATTAAGGATAATTTTTTGGCTTCAACATCTCACTTTCCCGTAGCGTAAGCTAGCTTATGCAATACGAGAGAACCTCTTGTAAGAGAACAGTACAACAACCTGGATTTTTAAAGAAAACTGAAGTGTATCGTTTGGACATTTTTTTCAGTATACAAAAGGTAGTGGACAGTTACTATACATACTAATGTAAACCTCCTTATAAACATGAGCTCATGAGTGGAAATATACAATTTCAATGTAGGTTAAATGGTGCTTTTAAGACTAAGTGCAGTAGTTCTTGGAAATACAGGCGCTTCTACTCAAACTTCCCTCAAATGTATCTCTTGGGATTGAAGCATCATGCTTTGGTATGTGCATATTATATAGACCCTGATTTAATTTTAGAATGGACCTATCAATAGTAAATGTCATTCATGCTATTATAAATAGTGCAAAAGACTTAGAAGTGAGCAGTTTATTATGAGATTCCACTTTACTTCCTGTTTCAAAGATCGACTTTTGGGAGTGATGATTAGAATTTCCATTAGAAGTGACAGACATACACCAACTATTAGCTTGCATTTACAGAAAACTTTAGCATTACCTATCTGTGTCTCTATAAGTGTCTCCAATATAAACAGCATTTTTAAACATATTTGCTGAAGAAGAATGGACCGATTCTCCATCACCAGATGGATCAATCCAGGATGTTGCAGTGTCACCTGCTACTGGCAAGGCGTGTTACTGCTGAGTAGCATAATATATCTTTATAGAACATTATTACTTAATTTATATATATATATTTAAAGCTTGCCCCTTTTTTAAATGTAGTAGTTACTTTCCTTGATTACAGTGCTCTTTTATCTATAATGTAACATAAATAACCTAGCTTAAAAAGTAGCTAGTTTTAGGCAAATTGCAAATCTCAAAACGAAAAAGAAAAGGTGCAAAAAACTTCTACCGTTGATAATGAAGGCAAACAGCAGAATGAACTGAAGTCACCCAAAACACCTGTGAAGAAGAAGAAGCCAGTGAAAAAGAATATAAAAGAAACCAGTGAGAGCAAATAATAAAATAGTTGGTGTCTATTCACATTAGTGTTGTGTTCACAAGTTCTAAGATGTCACAAGAGTCCAAAAAGTAGGTAAGTGTCAAAAAGGGGCTCAAATTGAAAAAGAAAAAAGTCAAACAGAGAAAAGGCTGAGCAGAAAACAGTGGAGGAACAGGATGAAGAAAAAAAGACATTGGAAGAACAAATATCGACCGAAAACAACAGGTGCTAATAATGCCAAAGCCAAGGAGGAAGCCTTAGTTCAAACACAAGATGAGTACAAAAAGTGCAAAAAAATGACAAGCCATCCCAAAACAATTAATAAGTCTTGTGAAGAGAATGACATTTCTTCTGTCATGGACAATGCTGAAAATCAATGCTGAGACTCAAGTATGAGCTCCGATCACATAAAATCTATAGCACATAAAACTTTGTGTGCAGAACCTAGAATAGTAGATGACTCTCTTAGCAACAATAAAGTCTCACATGAAGGGGGTGATAAAGGGAAACCATGCAAAATGTAAAAAGAAATCGAAATTACAGGCAGACAAATCGCGTCATAAAGTCGCTTCTAACTGATGAAAGTAATAAAGTCACAGAGGATCAAGAACCAAAGGACAAAACGGTGACGTCAAAGGGTGACGAAGAGCAAACACTCTCGATCGCTCAAGTGCTTTAAGGTCAAAGATGGAGAAGCGATTAGAAGCTGCTCGATTCCGCCACATCAATGAGCTTCTTTACACGTCAATCAGCGGTGAAGCCAAACGCATGTTTCAACAGGACCATGAAGCCATTGGGATTTACCACAAGGGTTACACAGCAGGCCTGCAAACCCTGTGGATTCAATTATTTCTTATATTCACCAAAGGTGAGAGACTCTTGTAGATTTCCAACAGCATGAGAATAAGTTTGGTTCTAATTAATTCTTTTGTTTAGTGTCTTTATGTTAATTATTTTTTTACATATGATAGTAAAAAAAGAAAAGGCTCCATCGCCACCATTAACAGCAGGGGCAACTGAGACTTGTCCTTTGCCACCCGGATTGAGGCGAGTAACCGCACCACCAGGAGTAAGTACTAAGTATTGCGAATTGGACATTCCAAATTGGGAGAAAAGGGGATAAGATTTAAATATATAAAATAGAAATAATAGAACAAAAAATACAAATTAAGAAAATTCAGTACTTTTTTAAAAGCTTTAAACGTTTTTAGCAGCAGTACGCTGTCAAGTATTCAAGGAAATATTCAGAATGAAATGCATGGTGTTTGCTGTCCTTTTCTGCATATCGCGACTATACGACATTCCAGGTTACAGTGCATTATTAGGAGGATGCCTTATAATTTGCTGTTTTGTCAGTTTTTCAGACCAGCTTCTTTAGTTGTTGCAGACTTTGGTTGTGGGGACTGTAAAAAAATAAAGTGCACTATTTTGATCTTGCTCCAATTTGTGAACTTGCCTCTGCATGTGCAAAGGTGAGTAATAATATCTATAATTTAATCTTAAATTACACAGAAATGCCTTGATTTGTTATGCCACTAGCCATTGTTTTTCACATGTGCCTCTGTTATTCCACAGTAGATATTGCTGTGTTCTGCCTTTCTCTTATGGGGACAAATCTTGTTGAATTTTTGGCAGAAGCAATCAGAGTGCTGGTCAAGGGGTAATTTCATTCTATTTAATTGATTTTTATAGTTGGCAACATAAAGTTCACCAAAAAAAACGATGTGTCTATACTATGTAGGGTTTCACCAATCTGCTCCTTTTATTTTGTTTACAGGGCCATTCTTAAAATTGCAGAAGTGGACAGTAGATTTGAAAATGTGCATTTGTTCCTTGGTGCATTGTCAAGTTTGGGATTTAAGTTGTTCAGTAAATATATTTCCTCTAATGGTAATGGGGTTAATAAAAACAAGAAGGAGCGCTGTGTAAATTTGATTCACACGTTGCTGTATTACATTTTAAAATTTTCTGATAGGTGCACCACTAATTAGTTGCTATAAAGTTTGTTCACCTATCAGAGATAAGATATGTGCTACAGTTTTTAGTACTGCACATATCCAGCTGTCTCGCTTCACTGCTGAGGTTCATGCGTCCATTTGCGAACAATGTTCCCCTAAGAAAAATTGGATGTATTTGGGGCATTTCACCCTCTACACTGCACAATAAAGTTAAATTCAAGGAATCTGGTCAAATCTTGGTGGGTAAAGGGCGAGGCCGAAAACCACCTCTGAATGCATGTGATCTCCGATACTTTGGATGTAACTATTTTAAAAACCGTCATTCATCTATAATGATATGACGACATGGGCTCGGGAATACTTCGATAAACCGAACACCAACTGAACACCTTTCGTCGCTTCATCCACTTTGCAAAGCAGAAGCTATACATCAACACTGTCTAGTTGTGCCACTGATTTCTCTTATCGTCAATTCTCACGGCAATAAGTGGTTTCATTAAATGTATATACTGCTTTTAAACTGTCGTTTCACGTTATTGATCTATGAGGAAAATTTATTTAAACGTGTGCATAATGGGTTTATTAGAAGTACTGGAATATTTGACAAATTGCAACAGATTGCAATGCTCTATTATTCTCTGAATTAAAAAAAAAAGATACATTCAATACATTCAAGTTATGTAATTTTATTTATAGCCTACTTCTGGAAAATATATCCCAAAATGCAGGGCTACACTCTATGTAGAATGGAAAATATGATCCTTTCTTTCTCTTTAAATAGTTAACTCTGGCTGTTGCATACCCTATATGGATTGATGTATGTTTTTCTTAAGAGTTTATTTGAGGATGTGAAGCACGTCTTTTCGTTTTCGGCTGTCTTTGACCAATGACTTTAGACACAGAGAACTTCAGAAACAATAAAGTGCTCACAGACAGCACAGATTCACTGGCTTTTTACCAGCATGTCAATTTGCAGAGGTCCACCTTGAACTGGGTTATTTTTAGGGCATTTTTATAGAAGATAAAAACACAGTAATCTTTATTGTCATGCGCATTCCTGGCAATGAAACAAAAATACTGATATGCTCATTTTGGACCGGATTAAAATCAGTGAGAAGCTCTGGCAATCATTACATTGTCACATATAAAACAAATCCCATCCGTATAGTGGTTTATGACATCACATGGCACGTTGACTCAGGGTTGCAATTTTACTGATGATTTGTCAGAGGATGTATATTAGGAAGGGGATGTTTTTTAATTGTTGTTTTTGTTTTTTTTTTGCTATTTGATTACCTGGATCTGTGCTGTTATCATTTCTCCTTCCCTGTTTTTTGGCTTCAAGCACATGAGTAAACTTTATGGGCTGAAAGACATCAGATTTTGGATGGGGGATAATTAAGTGCGAAATTTAAGCACAGTGGAAAGAAATCACAGCTGATACAGAGACTTCGGAAATGAACGATTTTCATTATTCATTGTAAGTTTTTCAATTCAGAAAAAGCACGAAGCACAGCAATGGTCAAGACTGATTATCTAGACAAAAGGCACGATTTGTAAAATCGGTACTGTCCCAATTTTATCAGAACATCTGGTCACCCTATGTACAGTACATGGGTTTTTTAAGAGCCACACATAGCACTGGCACAGACAAATAGACTTAATGCACAGTTTGGAGTGGGTGTTCTGAAAATTGTTTAACAAGTTTGAGCAGGTTTCAAGGAACATTTCTTCTTATATTACATAAAAACATTACATATATTTAGCATAACATCACCTTGAAATGTAGCATAGGCTACTATATTACTGTAACAATCACTGTTAATGAACGAGTGCAGTCGTTCTACTTTTCTGAGATTTATTCTTGGCCATACAACAGGTAAGTGGCAACACAAAGTTAACAGACTATTCTTTCTCAAAACCTTTCCCTCACTTCTCTCTCTCACACCCCTGTATGCCATGAACATGCACACACTGAACCCCCCCAAAAGGGTGGCATTCCCCTTATCATCCAACACGAAAGCACAATCTTACTTAAGTGCATTATATTATTAGGACATTCATAACACTTGCACATAATCTTTAAATGCGCTACAATATCAATCAAATGTATGCCAGTCTTGTAACTACCAGTTCACTAGACAACATACCCACATTTTAGGTTCAAAAGCCCAAAATACACAGTGTAATGTTAAAAGGTACTGACAACTGTGTTTTTTGTATTATAAATTGCTCAGGGCAGCTTATAATAAATCAAAACATTACCATGAGATGCACGGCTAGGTGCTCCGATAGTTAAAATAGTCCAAACGCGGCTTAGTGTTCAGGGGTTGTTGAGATGAAGGCCCTTGTGATATATAAATAATTATGAGTGTTGTAAATTATTTCTCAAGACTTCCTCAAGCATACAGTTTTTAGGAAAACATATCCAAAATGTTTTAATGTGTTTATTAAAATAATAAAAAAAAAAAACACTGACAAGAAGAAAAGAACAACCATCTTGACACTGCAGCACCCCTACTTCCCACGGCCTTGCCAACGAGTGCACATTTCAAATTTTCTTTGGAAAAATACAACCGTCACATTCTCCGGACCAAAATAAAAAGGACAATCCAAGTTGTGATTAGCGCCAGGACCAAATGCCAGTGTCTGTCATTGTATGGGGGTGTGTCAATGCCCATGACATGGGAAAATTGCACATCCGTGAGGGCACCATTACTGCAGAAGTTTCACAAGGTAAAAAATACAATAATGTGTTGTTGTGCGTTCAATAAAGCACAGGCTGAATCGAATTTACAAATCACTTCTGTTTGTTTTTTATTAGCATTTTCCATACTGTTCCAACTTAGAGAGAACTTAATGAGGGAACAGTGTTTGCACCGGGTCTTGTGAAATTGCATCATATATTAGCCTCTATTTGACTGTACAGAGAGCAGAGCAATCATTTAATCCAATGACTCCTATGAAAAGGCTGCTCATACCCTAACAGATTGTCCACCCAGTGGCTCTCTCCAGGCCAGTTCATATAGGGGATATAAGATGAATGACTTTATAACCCATTATTAGTTTTTCAAGATGGTTATTCACCTTTTTATTTAGATCCAATTGGTTTGATACAAATGGCCGCCCGTCCTAAGTTCCAGTTTATTGAATTCTAGAGTACTTGTTTCTTGTTGAAACTAAATCGTTGAGATTTCAATTTAATGATGTATTATTGTAGTTTTTGAGGCTGTTTAATAAAGTAACTTTGTAGGTCAGTCTTATTGGTTCACCCAGAGATGTGCAGAGCAGTATGAGGGAAAACAGAATTTGGACAGTGTTGATAATCATGTGTTGATTGTGCCAACTCAATAACTGTTCTTCAGGATATCTTATTTGCATTCCTGCAAGTATCAATAAATCAATAATGGAATATATATTTGTATATATATAAAAAAATCCAGTTCTTTCTAGTTTTTGCAATAAGATAACAATGGAGGATATCTAGATTATAGTTTATTATTTTTGATGCATGAGAGCTGTTTGATTTAGACTATTTCTTTGCATTTATTTTTCTTTAGGACACAGAGAACATCCATTTCTACTGCTTTGAGTTTATTTAGACAGAAAAATCACCAGAGAATGTGAAGAAAGTCAGGCTTCAACTTAAACCCTGTTTCAACAAGAAACGATAAATGTTTATTTGTGAATAATGATATTTAAATTGAATTAGGCTCTGTAGCTATATTAGAGTCTGTAAAAAATTTTCATTTTGTTAACTTAAAGTTCTTACAAACATGGCATTTGTAAGTTTGTTCATCAGTGTAACAGACTAGTCAATTTTATGAAACAAATTTGAATAATTCTATTGGCAATTACTCTCTAGCTAATTTTTTTTTTTTCTCTCTATGCATATTTTGAATCTGTAGATAACTTTTTAGCCTTGTTACAAATAGACACCGAGTGATAAAATATTTGCCCTAGAGCAGTGTTTCCCAAACTGGGGTACGTGTACCCCTAGGGGTACCAGAGGTACATGAATACAATTTTGAGATTTACCATTCTTTTTAATTTCATCACTGTCTAATATAACATTCAAACCCAGTTCTTGCATTTCTCACTGGCAAAAATAATTTTGTGTGCCCCTAGTGTAGAAACACCATAATGGTTGTGTCATAAAGGTCAGATAAATATGCAATGAAATAACCCTATCTTTTACGGTTAAAAATGCATTTACTCATGCGTCGTGCATCACATAAGTATCCAGTACACTGCTAGTTGACGTAGCTTAGTGATATAAAATAAAATTAATACTTCACTGTTTTACCAAACTCTGGTTAGTTTGTCTGTTTGCTTGCATTTTGCAGATTAAAATGTAATTTGTATTTAAGGTTAGATGTATAGGGAGTTTTGAGTCTGATGGTATAAGTTCATAAGCTGTGATGAGAGGTGTCAGACATCCGGTGCGGCCAAATAATTTTCCACATTCACAGGCAGTAATTTTTACTCACATTTGTTCACACGCTAGATACCTGTTTTCCCATTGTTGCAGGATGTTATTTAGCAAATGAGCTTAAACTTGCTAACCAACTGTCTGGCCCACCCAGTGAGTCCTATAGCCCACATCAAAACATCTTAGTGCTGGGGCCAGACCTGTATTAAAGGCAGATCTACTATACAGCTCCACCACCCCATACTGCATGATCACCAGAGGGTGCTACAATGTTACAGATTTGACTCTGATTGAAATGTATACCGGTAAACAAGACTGAAGAGTAAAGTTAAAGTTCCAAATCTACACAAATCAGATTCAAACAACAATTTAAAGAGATAATACAAATTTATTAAAATATTCTCAGAATCTTTATACAATCATTGCCTCTTCTTTAGTACAGCACAAAGTATAGAAAGCAATACCAAGCTATTTCAATGTGACATCTTACCTGACAGCTAGTATTAGTTATTAAAGAAAAATGCTATAGCTGCCTTATTATAACAACAACAAATACATTTTTAATACTGATGTAAACAAATTGCAATGTATATATCAAAGTTGTAATGTATGGCTCAGAAACACAGTTGAAGGAGGTCTAATGCTACTGCTTTAAACATCTTGCTCCATTTTTTCCCTCGTAAAACCCAACGGATGCCTCACACCGTGCTTTTAGCATCAAAAACAATAGAATAGTGCACAAGTTCAGCATTGTCAGGCCCCACCCCACTTGGAAGCACCGTTTTTTCTGGGCAGCGAGGATCCTGCATCAGGGCTGCAAGAGACTCACGCTCTCTCCTGTTTTTCTTTTGCAATAAAATGTACATTTCATGAGCCATTGAAATCTTATTTGACAAACAATTATAATTGTTATATAACACATGAATAACAAAAGTACCTTGTTTGATGAGTGACTCCCACTCGTTTTACTAGAAACACACAAATGGATAAGACATGCATATAATAAAAGTACTTTTTGTTGAAAAAGCAGAACAGCAATTAGATACTTTCACAATTCAATAAAATCAACATCACCAGTCTCCACCACCAAGACCGAAAAAAAATCTGTTTTTGTTGAGTGAGTAGTGAGTTGTGGTCACTGCGGTGTTCCTACCAGCCTGCACAAACCACTATGTATCCTGTTTATGAACGCTATGCATGCCATTGGTCTAGGTAAACTACCTTGTTTCCTGTTTGCCTCAATGCTCGCACCTGTATTGTAGTATCCGGCAAAACAGCTAAATTAACCTGAGCTTGTGAGAAAATGAGGCTACTCACCAAAGGACACACAAAACGACAATCAAGATCAGTGCGATTGCTGCGGCCGACGAGAAGCAGATGGTGATAAAAATCACTGTAGAATGAAACAAATAGTGAGTTCAATAATATGGGAAGCTTCATATAACAAGTGAAAGCCAATTCACTACCAGGCATCTTTATAGATAAACCATATGGCCAAAAGTATGTGGACACCCCCGTTTAATTAACTGGTTTGGCTATTCCAGTAAATCCAGTGAAGATAAATCTTAATTCCACACTAAAATGACATTCTAGAGAAGTGTGTGAATTGCAAAAGTGAGACAGGGAAGGCTTTCCACTAGATGTAGTGCAGGGATTTACTCTCGTTAATTAGAAGTCAGGCACTTATAGTTGGGCGATAGGATCTGGCTCGTACTTGCCATTCCAATTAATTCCAAAGTTGTTTAATGGGTTCACGTCTGAGCTTTGGTCAGGCCAGTCATGTTGAAAGCATACAATTCTTTAGAATGTCACTGTATAGTGCAGCATAAAGATTTGTCCTTGCATAAATTACTGGAATAGCCAAACATGTTAATTAGAAGGGGTGTCCACATACTTTTTGCCAGATATCGTAGGACTGATACAGTATGTGGAATACTCACAGTGTTGATTCTCTTCACTAGTTACAACCAACCTAATGGAGATTGTAGCCTTGTGGTGGTGGTACGAGACATGGCATATGTACAGCCCTGCATCCAATTCAGATATTGGCTCTTGAAAAACCAATGCCATGCCTTCAGTGTATGCTGCTGACCCGTCTTCCCTGGTATAAGAAAATGGAGGTATCTTAAGGATCAACATTAGTATATACAGTATACTAAAAACAATGAATGTATGTTGAGAAGGTTGAACTGTCTATAATTTAGTTTCACATTGCTATTAAAAAATTGTTAATTAAAACACTATATTTCTAATCATTATTACATTAATAATTTCAGAGCATTATTGCTATTGTAATTTCTGTTTAAATACATTTATGCCACCTCTGTGCATCATGAAAGAGTCTGTCTAAATGCACCTCTTCGTGGTAACTATTTGCTGCTTTAGATACAGCTTCTGTGCCATGTGTCTCCCTTAATAAATAACTAAATGTATAAACAGCTGGATCCCCCAAGATTTCTGAGTCATTCGATAAATATAACATATTAAAAATAACGCAATCATGGCCCCTGACTATTTTTAAATGACTTAACCCTTGTGCATCCTTGTGGACATTTTTGGCTTTTTCAGTTTTGATTTTTTGATAACTTTGTCTTTGTTAATGCTAACTGCATAAAATTTTCCACAGGTGTGAATTTTTATTGGAATTTTAATATTTCACCCTATTTTCTTTAAAAAAATATTTTTTGCACTAGTTACACAAAATACTCCTTCTTAGCGTCGTTTTGGACAAAAATGGCACATTGAAACCCATTAAAACTGCGATTTTTAATCCCAGTGCCATTTAACTATAAAATTATGCAATCTTGTTTAACATGCTTTCATTATGTTGGCAAGGCTTCAAAATTTACATTTTAAATATTTTTTACCAGATCGTGCCATTTTTTCAGGTTTGGCATATCATACGCTTTTGTTGTTGTTTTCTGCTGTTTTTGGCTTATGCATATTATAGAGCCAATTAGATACATTATGAATATATAATTTTGTGAGTGTGTTGGTATGGATTTCAGAGTGTGGTTTGTATGTGTCTGAGGCTCTAATAATAAAAATAAAAAAATTCTGTTTAGCATTTATTAAATTGAAAATAATTATAATTATTATATTTTTTATAAAAAACAACAGTGACATTATGTAAACAAACCGGCGTTTAAAGTGTTAAAATTCTGAAAATAAATGAATGTTTGGTAGTTATGATTGGAACTGATGCTGGTTAAAATATAAGTCATATAGAAAAAAATATTATTCTATAATATTTTTATGACACTTTTTTGACATGGCCATTTTTGTCCATTATGGACCTGAGTGGTAGCTTTATTTTAAATCTGATACTGCATAAAAAATATGAAAGCATCAAAATGAATGTTGTTGTTAATCATTGACATATCCGAGGCTCTAATAATCAAAGAAAAACAATTCTGCTTAGCATCTATTAAATTGAAAATAATTACTATTTTTCATTTTTTCCTAAAAAAAACAACAGTGGCATTATGTAAACAAACCAGCGTTTAAAGGGTTAAAATTCTAAAAATGAATGAATGTTTGGTCATTATGATTAGAGCTGATGTTGGTTAAAAAAATTATGTCAGTCAAAGTGGAAAAAAATATAAATCTATAATATTTTTATGACAGTATTTGGACATGGACATTTTTGTCCATAATGAACCTATGTGTAACTTTTTTTAATTGATGCACAAGGGTTAAGTAGTTTCCTTCCAATGAAGCAATTTAATCTTGAAGTATCACTTTCATGTTTTTGCAACTCGCAGTCAGCAAGAGTCAGTCAACGCAGCTCCAGCTGTACAGGCAAAAAACAGGCAGCTGTTCAAAGACAGCTTGACAGAGCAGAGTGCAGAGGTCTGAGCATTGAGATGGAGACACCTTGATTGAAATGGAAATTACGACAAACAATAGCATCACTAATTGTATTGGGTATAAATTCAACACATTTTCTTATTCTCTCCCTGAGCAATTTTAAGTTGAAGCTACTCTTTAAAAAAATAGATAGCTACACTACAATCTTTTAAGAAAAGGGCCTAACAATGTTGAAGCATTATCTCTTTTTAAATACTGTATATAAATTCAGTATTAGACTGCATTGAGCATATACACCACCATGTAAATTAATGAATCAAACACAGTGGTGGAAAGCAGTATTTAACTAACTACAACATATATATATTTGAGAGCATATTTTGGCACCAAATAACTGATGTCACCTTTAGCAACTTTACTATTTATGTGGTGTGTCAAGTACAATAAAATCTTCTTGGATTTTACATACCAATGCGGTCATTTTGAACTAACCCTTTTCTTCTCTATACATGCCTTTGTGTCTGAAAAATCTATGTGTTGCATTTAGGTTTCAAGGGAGTGCCACTGGACTCTGCCATAGGCCATGATACTGAAATGACAAATATGCTCTTTCTGCATCATCGATGCGTGTCAAATGGTATGATATATGTGAATGCTGTGTGTTGTGCATAATTTGAGCATGACTCAGCATACCTGTAGCATTGAGTCTTGTATGATGGTGTATTGCCATGGGCTCTGAGAAGTATCATCTGGTGAAAGAGGTTTTCTTTCAAAGTCAATCTGTGTTCATGTAGCCCATGAGTTCTACGTTCAAGTGTGGTTTCGTTTAAAACCTCAATAGATGAGATAACTGCGGAAGAAAAAGCAGATTGCATTCAGCAACAAAGACAGCTTCAAAGAGAGCTGAATGGCAAATAAATCATAACAATTTCACTATCTCCAGTTTCTTCTTTAACAGGGCCCATTGTAGCTTGAAAAAATAAAAATTATGCTTACGATATTTTGGAACTGTTTTTGCCCATCTCTCAACTTTGCCGCCCTCATTCTGGATCAAACATATCAACTCTTTTCCCTCATACTGACTGAGTTGAAATTCAAAGGTTGAATTGACTTGTACTTTAATTCCATTGTACTTGGCCTGAACAGGTGCATGAACTATAGTGTCTTCACCAGGAAGGACCCAGGAGATGTTCGGTTTCACTCCATCACCACTGTACTCACACACAGCATACCAAAGATGATTGTATTGCTCTTCTCCCACATACACACGGCTTGCAGACAACCCTGAAATTAAAGAGGTTTTAGGTTCTAGTCTGTCAGCCAGAATATATATATATATATACATGCATACAGTAAATCAAGCTCGGCTTCCCAGTGATTATTTAATGAAATAAAACATACAGTACCTAAAGTTGGGAGGTCAATGCTCTTATTCTCTGGTTTCTCTAATCCTTGGTGCTCAACCACACAGATCACAGTGCATCCGGCATACAAGTAAATTGGAACGTGTGCCACACTTTGAGCAGTCAGCATATGACTCTCCTGATACTTATACTGACTCATTACACGCTCAATAGAATTAATGTCGCTGTCACAGTATTCTGTATTCCAGGTGATAGTTGTTGCTGGACTTTTACTCTCCACCGAACACAGCAGCCTAGTATATGCAATACCATTCTCCCATTTAATACTGGACTGCAACGTTATATTCGGTGGTGCTGCCAAAAAGACAATAATAACAAAAACTGCTATAATGGTTTGGCTGAAACATTTGAAGTCAACCATCTGTAAATATCTAAAGCAGTGGTTCTCAACGTGTCGACTGCAATCCAAAAATAGGTTGCAGGCCTGTTCTGGTTCACAGATGGCAGGGAAAAACAATGCTGAATCCAAATAATTAAATGCACCATATAAATAGGCAGATGGCATCATGGTTATGTTGCATCACATAACCTCATCCTCCAGAACCATGAACAAAACTTTGCAAGGTTAAAAAATAAAATACAATCCAGACTAAATACTGATTCACTCACAGCAAGGATGTGCCGACTACAATAAGTTATGTGCTGTGAATTGTTTGCTGCTGAGACCGTGAAAAATATCAAGAAACATTGAAAGTCGATGAATATTTAGGAACCAAACACTTTTTTGCATATTGTTGGGTCAAGGTAATTCTATAGGAATAGTTCACCCAAAAAATTTAATTATTTTATTATTTACTCTACTGTCACTTCAAACTCATGTGACTACTTTCATCTGTAGAACACAAAAGGTTATTCACAGTGTTCAATATTGAAATTGAATGGTGACTCTGATCTGTCAAACTCAAAAAAGAGCAAAAAAGCACTATAAAACAACAGAAAAAGTAATCGATATGATTCATGTCCTATATTTCAAGTCAATGAACACTTTGAATGACAAAAAACAATATTTAACAAAATTTTAAACATTTAAGTCGTTTTTCACTTGCAAATCATATTACTCTGTAAATCAAATATGGTGGCTTTATGCTTTGGAATGAGGTTGGTCAGGCTACACGAAGAAAACAGTGAGGTTAGATGTTATTGTCTTATCCACCATATTCGATTAATTAATTAACAGTTTTTACTAATGATTTGACTGAGAGTGAATAACAACTTCAATTTCATTACACAAAGTGATTGTATGTCTTCAGAAAACTTGTAATCTAGTGCATTTGTCATTTTGATTATGCTTAATATCCCAATATACAGGTGCGATGACATTTTGAACCAAATCTTACCAAAACTAATGTTTTGATTTAGTTTGTTTCGGTGGTTCGCAACAGCTTGCTAGGGCGACCTTTGAGGAAAATTTTGTACCGGCTGCTAAACACCTTCTCACGACCATTAGTCTAAGATGATGATGTGATAGGTGGGTGTGACCAGAGACTCCACCTACTTTGACGCAAACTTCTTTTCAGGTTTATATCATCGCTCTAGTCTGTTGAGGTCAGACAGAGGTAACAGGTAGGTTGTAACATCAACATGAACATTTTGGGGTGCTGAGTTGCCGAGCTGGTGCAGACATACTGATATTTTTACGATTGTTCAAAAGATTCAGAGAAAAGGAATTGCAATTAAGCTTGGTGTCGATGACCCAAAATTAAACAAAGCAACATGGAAAAACATCCGAGACCAACTTGGAAAAGCAATGAAAAGAATAAAGGGCAAGAATGGACATGAGGCATTTATCAACAAAGTACCCAGGATGTTCTTGGAGATGTCCTGGTTCAAACCTTTTGTTCGGCATTGACAAACTGTGTCGAACATGCCATTTCTCGAAAAGGTAAGCTAATGTTATCCAATCTGTGGTATATCTTAGTCAATATCAATCGCTAGCTCTAGCTAGTTAGAACTAGGTTCTGTCGTATTTTCAACTTATGTTTGTCTAAACAGAAAGCTATCTAATTGTTTGTAAAGTAGACCTTGCTTATTGTTGTGTTGTTGTTACGCACGTCATATATTTAAATGCCCATCTAAAACACCGCCCCCATACTGTGCTTGTATGACAGCTGGAAGTTTTTCAGGGCCTTTACTGTGGTTTCGTTTTTTGTTCTTTTTATGAACTTGACAGACTGGAGTCACTATCACTTTCATAATACCAATTAACCCTGAGAAGACTCTTTTGTTTTCCATAAAAGAAAGTCATGCAATTGGGTGAGTAAAGAATTGTTATTTTTGGGTGCATTCCTTTAATAAATTTCAATATTTTATTTTAAATATTGAATTTTGTTTATGTTGACTTTGCCACTTGTGTCCAATTTACTGTAAAATCTCTGAAGTAAAATAGGTTGAGAACCACAGTTCTAAAAAAACTAAGGCTTTGTCTCAAAACCTAGAGAGCTGCCTACCTCAACAGCATTTGTGGGCCTAATGGTGACATGGAGATTTTTGTGCCAAATGTGCTTTTGATGCCCCAAAATACTCTGTAGGAAGCAGCTCAATATATTTTGCAACATTGCCTATAATTTAAAAAAAAAACTGGAAATAATTTATAAACAATAAAGAGGCATTGATTATGATGATTGAAGTCACATTGCCTTACCACACTTGGGAATAGTAAACCATCGTCCTTCGTTTCCTGTGAAATGTGGATGTTGGACTATGCACTCAATTTTGTGTTCACGATGCATGCACATGGGCACATTTACCACACTTCTGACAGAATATGATCCATTACAGGAAACAACATCTGACTGAACTGTACTAATCAGCTCTTGTGGAATGATCCAGGACACGTTAGCGGCAGGGACACCATTGGAGGCCAAACACTCAATGTAAATGTGGTTTGAACTAACATTGTGATTCAAACTAATATTAGGGGCGATTGTCTCTGAAAAAGACAAACAGGTTAACTTTACCATTGAGGGATGGTTGTAGAGTGTAAAAGTTAAAACAGTGTGTTGATATAACATTTTCATAGCAGACTACCTGGTAAGAGGACTTTCGGATTTACTTCAATTTTCATCTGTAAGGAGGCCAAATGTTTACGATAAGAGGCCTGACAAATGTATTGTCCTGCATGGTGAAGGTCCTCAATAGGTCCTTTGATAAAGAGATCACTGCCAACCACATCCACATCCTCAGGGAGTGGTTGGCCATCCCTTTATCAAACAGATACAAAAGAGCAGAGTAGACATTTCACAACTTAGTTCAATGTCTTTATGCTATACTCACTATTATGGAATCTAATATTTCAATGCAGAATTGACATTATATGTTCTGGGTAAAAATTTTGAAATTAATATTTTTATTTGACTATATGACTTTTCCTTAATGGGAATAATATATGATATTAAGTCTTACTTGATACAGCTGATTTTATAACTTGGTACATTGCCTAAAACATCCATACTGATTTTGAGGTTAGTATCCCCTTCCTCAAACACCAATAAAGTCTGATTTCCACCATTAATAGCAAGACTATGGTCCTTTAACTGAAGGGAAGAAAGACCTAGAAATAAAGTATTTATAAATTAAATAACTTATAAACATTCTACTTGTGCTTATCTATTCAGTTAAAATTGTGCTGGTACTCACTGTAAATTGGCAAAGTAAAGGTCCTTGTGTATATAAAAGGCAGAAGTGTGTAGCCAAATATGCATGTGATTTCTTCGCCCTCATACAGATCTGACAGGAACCGGTATGAACTAGTAACTGAATCTGTTTTTGAGATGTTTCTCTGTAAAGGTGGTGCATATTTTAATTCAGGCAGCATCCATGTGATGTTTGGATGAGGCCTCCCCCCTTTCGCTGAACAGATGACCTCTTGAAAGTCCTCGCCCTCTACTTTGACCAGGACTGTCTCCATTGTCATAACAGGAGAAACTGTTAAAGTGGAGAAAATGTACTATAAGTACAGGCTGAAGAAATACTCAGTATATATTTTTTTTTTTTCAAAAGCAGGGAAGTATGTATGGGAGTTTACTTATTAAGTTAAATAAGCTGACATTTGAGTTTTGGGGAATTTATAAACTACAATTTATAAACTCTAAAGGCTAATATT
Organism: Xyrauchen texanus; assembly: GCF_025860055.1. Lineage (NCBI taxonomy): Eukaryota > Metazoa > Chordata > Actinopteri > Cypriniformes > Catostomidae > Xyrauchen > Xyrauchen texanus. Next base: position 14,947,692 of record NC_068313.1, on the reverse strand, counting down.
GAGATATGAATTTGCCAACAAGCCATTGTTTTGATATTGTATGTCAAATACAAATGTGAAATAACTCTGAAGCACTGTCAATTATCTTTCTATTCTAGTTTTCTATTTTAATAGAAATATCTCTGTGGTGTACCTTCAGAGTATGTAATGTTTGTGGTTGTACAGCTGCTGAAAATATGAGGCTTATACAGGAAACACATGCAACGCCCTCACAAAGAGCAGACAGCAAACTTAATTTCTCAGACCTGTGTTTCTGTCGTGTACCCTATGTTTCATCCCGAACAAACTTAGCCTATGCACAAGTAGAGAAAAGTTTTTTTTTTGCTTCAAGGCAACTCAGTCCACTCGGCAGCCATCTTCACTTGAGAATGCTACCAGGCAACTATTTTCAATGAATACAAGTGGCATACAAGTACAGCTCCTATCTACTTGAATGGAGAAAGACAGAAATATCCAAAATGATTGGTCAAGATTACGATCAAAGAACAGATTTCAAATCAGCATTACAATCTGACAATATAGTCAAATAAATTGCTCTTCTTTAGCTCCCATTAATTTCAATACAAGTGGTCCGTCTTGGGCTAAACAGTCTCCGTTTACATTCACTGACACTTTGTCTTTCTGTTTCTTATGTACTGATTGTGAACTTGTCAAAGCTGAACTTACCAAATGTGTCCACCTCGATGGTGGCTCTTTTAGGTTCAGTAAAAGTTGGATGTTTGATGACACAGGTGACAGCACTCTCGTTATTCATAATTAAGGCAAATCGAAGTACACTGATTGAACTGGTTGTGCCATTGGAATGAGTCATATTAAACATGTTCACAGAGAAGATGTCATCTCTTGGAAGGGCACCATGGATCTCCCAGCTAATGAAAGCTTGAGGCTTGGCATTGGCTGCAGAGCAAATGACAGCTTGGTAGAGGGTCCCGTTCACTACCTCCTCCTTCACTGTGATATCAATATCAGGCCGGGCTTAGAGACAAAACAGAGATATTGATGACTTTTTTGGGAGTATAAAATCAAAAAATGGAATTACAGGTGTTTAAGACCAAATTAAAAGAAAAGTTCGCCTAAAAATTATTTCTTGTGTACACCCTTGTGTCAATCCAAACGAGTGTGATTTCCCAACCTAGTCTCATAAATACACATTAAATGCCTACATTTTCACTAAACGTTTTTTAACGTGGCTTGTTGTATGCATTGCAGTAGTTTCCAGGTGAGATGAACACTAGAGGCACTAACAGTGTTGCCAGATTGGGCCGATTCCGGCACTTTTGGGCCATTTTTGATTGAATTGTGGAGGGAAAAATGTGCTTAGGTAGGTGGATAAAATTTGGGCGGGTTTGGAATGACATTCACGGGTTTTTAAATGTATAAAATTAAGCAGTTCTATTGCCTATGCAGCCTAAATAAAGAAAGGTTTTTTTTTTACATTCAGGAAGGTTTTGTTTTTCTGATTACCACTTTTTACTGATTCACACAATTGACAAAGAAAAGAAAAACATATATTCACAGAATCAACATTTAAGACAATATAAGAGCTACGGCCCAGAATAAACACTATCTGATCTATATGTATAAGTGATATAAGTCATAACTTAATCGGTTAGCCAAAATGTTTTACAATATTTAAACGTCTAGCTGGACCAGGGAAATTGTACGTTTTTTTAACACTCACTTGGACCTTTGTCCTTTTTAAGAATCAGACTGATCTGGGATTGTGTCATGGTTGGCGGAAGCTTTCCATTCTTTAATGATTCCATATAAACTTCTAGCAAAATTGGAGCCAATTCTGTAGCATAAGATCTAAAACATTCAGCGGCAAAGCCATCTGGCCCCGGAGCCTTGCCTGTAGGCAAGGCCTTAATTACCTCGTCAATCTCCTCTAAGTTTAAAGATAATTTTTTGCTCAGATGTCAGTTTAGGAAGTTCTAATGGTTCCACAAAGTTTCTAATATCTTCAACTGTAGATGAAGATGTGGAAATATAAAGATCAAGATAGAATTCTTTAAAAGCATTATTAATATCAGTGGCTGAGGTAAATATTTCACAACCAGCAGATTTCACTGAGGGAATGGTAGAAAAAAAGACTGTCTCTGTTTTATATATCTAGTCAGAAGCTTCCCTGCTATGTCCAATGACTCAAAGTATGACTGTCATGCCCTGAATAACCAAAACTCCACCTTCAACAACAAAATTGTATTATATCTGTATTTCAATCGAGTCAGTTCTCTGAGACCATTAGATGACATTCGGCACTTCAGCTCTTCTTCGGCACTTTTAATATTCCCTTCAAATTTCACTAGTTCTTGTGCTTAGGATTTTTTGGTGAATGAGGCATACTGTATGATCCAGTCCCTAAGAACCACCTTAAGTGCCACCCAAGCCACACCCACAGAGGATACTGAGGACCAGTTGGTCTCCATATAAACATTGATTTCAGTCTTCAGCATTTGTTGGAATTCAGGATTTTGCAAAAGGGATACATTAAACATTCAGGAATGTTTTAAACAATCCTTGGGCTGGAAATCAGTTAACTAATCTGGTGAAGCAAAAATTGCTTGTACTCACACAAATCATGATTAAAAAGACAGATTTTCAGTTCATAAACACTTTTTGTCCTATTCCTCACACGATGCCATGACTAGAAACTTATAGAGCATGAGCTATTAGGAGATACATTTTAATATTTGTATTACATGACCAACTCTATTTATTAGCTTGTTCAAGTGCAATCAAATTGCACATTAGCTCAATTGATAGAGTGTTGCACTTGCAATGTAAAGAACCAGGGAAAAAGTCTTAAACAGTACGCAAGTTCACACTTGAAGCAAAGGTGTCATTGAAGCACTACAAAATGACTTGGTTTGTTCAGCAATTGGGTTTTTCATCTTGCATTTGCCTGTATGACACTACTGGTTAAATATAGGTTTAAGATGGTAAGGCAGGTTTTGTTAACTTAAACCTCATCTGTTTAGGTGTGGACATTTTATCTCGGAACTGCCGCAATTCTTGTAAGGACCTACATAATATAATTTTAACAGAATGTCGCCACAATCACATAATTTTGATGAGATCAAGCTTGATTTTCTTTCTTTCACAGAACACGGGAGTTGTTTTGCAAAATGTCCTGGGAACAGGGTTAGGGTTAGGGTTTAGCGTTTAGGGTTAGGGGTTAGTGTTAGGTTAAGGGGTAAGGTCAACAGTGTAACTACTGATGTACTTAAACACAGATACTTCAAACGTAAGTACAATGCAACAGCACGTATGTACATAATAAGTACATTATATATACAAATACTTAAGTGCATAATAGTTAGACATCGAATATAAAGTGTGTCAGAGAATGCAGATGAAAAAAAATGTTATTGGTTGGTTCCTCAACCAAAGATATTGTTTGGCTGCTTTGAAAAACTTTGAAAAAGCATGGTGCACAAGTCTTTGGGATCACTTTTTTACTAATTTTTTGTGATTTTTGCAGCTCAATAGCCCTATTTCCATTCATTTTCTGTCACGAACCCCGCTCCCTCGCTCCGCCCCCTCGAGCTTCCACGCTCGTTCCGCCCCCTCGAGCTCCCACGCTCGTTCCGCCCCCTCGAGCTTGCACGCTCTTTTTGCTCGCTCGAGCCCTCACGCCCACTTTGCTCCTACTCGCTCACATGCTCGTAGGCAATCTCCCTTCCTCGAGTTTCTCACGCGTTTCCAATCCCCCAGAACATTATGACCACCGGCACTCGCGTCATCTGCACTCCTGCACATTAGTTTCACCTGCACTCGTCTCATCACCTGTCATGGTTTACACCTGCACTTGCCCCTATATATATCACTACCCTTTCGTCTCACGGTTGTTGGTTATTGTATTTAGTTTCCCGTGTCTTTGCCCCCCGCTAGTCTCGTCTAGTTTTGACCTCCTCTCGTTCACCTCTTAGCTTGCCAGCTCCCCTTGTTCCCCTGTCTTTTGCTCCCACTAGTCTCGTCATTTTCCTCTTGATTCCCCGGCTTTCGAGCTCCCCTTGTTCCCCTGTCTTTTGCTCCCTCTAGTCCCGTCTCGCTGATTCTGATTACCCCGGCTTTGACCCCCTACGCTCTCGTTGACCACTCTCTCCTGGATTTGCCCCTTTACCCTATCTTGATTCCCCGGCTTCGATTTAACGCTCACCCTGACCATTCTTCACTGGATTTGCCCTGTTTTTGTACTGTTGCCTGCTTTGTTGGAATAAAGCAGTTTTCTCCGACATTGTGACTGTCTCGTCTTGTGTTTGTGTGTGCGGGTTACATTTTCATTGTCTGTAAAACAGGGGAGTCAAACCTTGGAGGTTTTTGTTATGGATTTTTGTGCCCTGGCGTACCAGGTGAATTTTGATGAGGTGGCTATGAAAGACATTTTTCAATGTGGACTGAATGAGCCAACCTCATCATTCATGCCAGGTGGTCGCTGCTCTCTCAACCTGGCTCAGTTTATTGACCTCGCCCTACTGTACGCTGGTTCCTCGTTTACTGTGGGGGAGGCAGAGACTGAACCAGCGTTCCATACCACGGCCCCCGTCTTGAAGCCTACCACGGCCCCCGTCTTGAAGCCTACCACGGCCCCCATCTTGAAGCCTACCACGGCCCTAGTCCCGAAGCCTGTCGCGGCCCTAGTCCCGAAGCCTGTCGCGGCCCTAGTCCCGAAGCCTGACGCGGCCCTAGCCCGAAGCCTGACACGGCCCTAGCCCCGAAGCCTGTCACGGCCCTAGCCCCGAAGCCTGTCACAGCCCTAGCCCCGAAGCCTGTCACGGCCCTAGTCTCGAAGCCTGTCACGGCCCCAGTCCCGAGGCCTGACACGGCCCCAGTCCCGAAGCCTGACATGGCCCCAGCCCCGAAGCCTGACACGGCCCCAGTCCTGAGGCCTGTCACGGCCCCAGTCCCGAAGCCTGTCACGGCCCCAGTCTCGAAGCCTGGCACGGCCGGCGAGTCAGTGCCCATGCCCGCCACAGCCAACGAGCCAGCGGCCATGCCCGCCATGGCCAACGAGCCAGCGCCCATGCCCGCCACGGCCGGCGAGCCAGCGCCTGTAGCCTCGACCATCCCCGTGGCCACGTCCCCTGTTGGCCGAGGATGCAAGAGAAGGAAGAGGGCCCCTTCTCCCCAGTCTCGTCTTGTGCTCAAGACCGCAGAGGTTCCCTCAGAGTCTTCCACAGTTCTACCGACCTCTGCTCCGCCCCCAGAGTCTTCCACGGCTCTGCTGGGTTCTGCTCCGCCCCCAGAGTCTTCCACGGCTCTGCTGGGTTCTGCTCCGCCCCCAGAGTCTTCCACGGCTCTGCCGGGTTCTGCTCCGCCCCCAGAGTCTTCCACGGCTCTGCGGGTTCTGCTCCACCCCAGAGTCTTCCACGGCTCTGCCGGGTTCTGCTCCGCCCCAGAGTCTTCCACGGCTCTGCCGGGTTCTGCTCTGCCCCCAGAGTCTTCCACGGCTCTGCCGGGTTCTGCTCTGCCCCCAGAGTCTTCCACGGCTCTGCCGGGTTCTGCTCCGCCCCCAGAGTCTTCCACGGCTCTGCCAGCCTCTGCTCAGCCCCTCAGAGCCCTCGCTGGCCTCCGCCTCTCGAGTCTCCCAAGGCTCCTCCTCCCAAGCCTCCCAGGGCTCCTCTCAAGCCTCCCAGGGCTCTTCCTCTCGAGCCTCCTAAGGCTCCTCCTCTCGAGCAGCCCAGAGCTCTACCTCCCAAGCCCCCAGGGTTCTGCCTTTCAAGTCTCTCGAGCCTCCCAGAGCGCCTCTCAGGGCTTCTCCTCCAGTCTTTCAAGGCTCCTCCTCCCAAGCCTCCCAGGGCTCCTCTTCTCAGCCTTCAAGGCTCCTCCTCCCAAGCCTCCCAGGGCTCCCCCTCCCAAGCCTCTCAGGGCTTCTCCTCTTGAGTCTTTCAGGGCTCCCCCTCCCAAGCCTCTCAGGGCTTCTCCTCTCGAGTCTCTCAGGGCTCCTCCCCCCCTCAAGCCTCTCAGGACTTCCCCTCTCGAGTCTTTCAGGGCTCCTCCTCCCCTCGAGCCTCTCAGGGCTCCGTCCCTCGAGTCTTTCATGGCTCCACCCCTCGAGCCTCTCAGGGCTCCGTCCCTCGAGTCTTTCATGGCTCCAACCCTTAAGCCTCTCACGGCTCAGCCTCTCGGAGTCTCTCAGGGCTCCTCCTCCCCTCGAGCCTCTCAGGGCTCCGTCCCTCAAGTCTTTCATGGCTCCACCCCTCAAGCCTCTCACGGCTCAGCCTCTCGAGTCTCTCAGAGCTCCTCCCCCTCTCAAGCCTCTCAGGGCTTCCCCTCTCGAGTCTCTCAGGGCTCCTCCTCCCCTCAAGCCTCTCAGGGCTTCTCCTCTCGAGTCTTTCAGGGCTCCACCCCCTTCCAAACCTCTCAGGGCTTCGTCTCTCGAGTCTTCCAGGGCCCCACCTCTAGAGCCTCTCGAGTCTTCCACGACCTTTTTCCCCGAGCCTCTCACGGCTCTACTCCCAGAGACTCCAGAGCTTCCTAGGGCTCCGCCTCTCAATCCTCCTACGGCTCCGCCTCCCGAGCCTCCCACGGCTCCACCTCCCGAGCCCCTCACGGCTCTGCTCCCAAAGACTCCAGAGCTTTCTATGGCTCCGCCTCTCGGGCCTCCTACGGCTCTACCCCCCGAGACTACAGAGTCTGCCAGGTCGTCGCCTCGGGGACCTCCCATGGCGCCACCTCCATTGGCTCCACCTCCTGAGCCTTCCAGGCCTTCCCCCCTAAAGCCTCCATCGGCTTCACCTCCAGAGCCTTTCAGGCCTTCGCCCCTAAAGCCTCCTTCGGCTCCACCTCCAGAGCCTTCCAGAACCCCACCTCCAGAGCCGCCTACAGTGCCGCCTCTGACGGCACCGCCTTTCACGGCTCAGCCCAGACTTCCTGACCCTCTCCCTGTCCTGTGGTCTCTTCCCTGCCTCCGGACCCTATTCCTGTCCGGTGGTCACCTTCCAGACCCCCGGACCCAGTCCCTGTCCTCCAGTCGCCTTCCAGACCCCCTGACCCTGTCTCTGCCCTACGGCTGCCCCCTAGATCTCCCGACCACCCGCCTGTCCGCTATGTTCCCCCAGACCTTGCCTTGATACTGCCCATTGACCCCATGGACTGTCTCATTTCCCTCTGTGCCCCTTGGACTGCCCTCAATTTTGTTTGTGTGTTTTGTGGGTTGTCTGTTCAGGGTTTTTTGTTTGTTGGGTTCGTCCAGCACCACTTCCTCGCAACCGAGCGCGGCCGTCAGGAGCCGTCCGTTTTAGAGGGGGGAGTACTGTCACAAACCCCGCTCCCTCACTCCGCCCCCTCGAGCTCCCACGCTCGTACCACCCCCTCGAGCTTGCACGCTCTTTTTGCTCGCTCGAGCCCTCACGCCCACTTTGCTCCTACTCGCTCACATGCTCGTAGGCAATCTCCCTTCCTCGAGTTTCTCACGCGTTTCCAATCCCCCAGAACATTATGACCACCGGCACTCGCGTCATCTGCACTCCTGCACATTAGTTTCACCTGCACTCGTCTCATCACCTGTCATGGTTTACACCTGCACTTGCCCCTATATATATCACTACCCTTTAGTCTCACGGTTGTTGGTTATTGTATTTAGTTTCCGTGTCTTTGCCCCCACTAGTCTCATCTAGTTTTGACCTCCTCTCGTTCACCTCTTAGCTTGCCAGCTCCCTTGTTCCCCTGTCTTTTGCTCCCACTAGTCTCGTCATTTTCCTCTTGATTCCCGGCTTTCGAGCTCCCCTTGTTCCCCTGTCTTTTGCTCCCTCTAGTCCCGTCTCGCTGATTCTGATTACCCGGCTTTGACCCCCTCGCTCGTTGACCACTCTCTCCTGGATTTGCCCCTTTACACTATCTTGATTCCCCGGCTTCGATTTAACGCTCACCCTGACCATTCTTCACTGGATTTGCCCTGTTTTTGTACTGTTGCCTGCTTTGTTGGAATAAAGCAGTTTTCTCCGACATTGTGACTGTCTCGTCTTGTGTTTGTGTGTGCGGGTTACATTTTCATTGTCTGTAAAACAGCGAAAAGGACATTTTGCAAAATCACTTCCTACCTGTGTCTAAGGCCATGTTCGCACTGACACATTTTTTTGTTTGAAAACACACTGACTACAACATTTACATCTCTCATCCACACTAGAACAGGAGACCTTCGACAACACTCTCTATTACCACATGATTTGGAAAACGATGATGTAAGTAGTTTCCATAAAAAAAATGGACGGTGTGGATGTGGCCTAAGTTGCATAATTTAATGAAGTGGATCATCTCCATTCATACTCACCAATGACCTTCAGAAACATGTTGTCCTTTGTTTCATCCTCATCAGAGTTGAAGACACATGTGTATTCTCCCTCTACATCAAGACTTGTAACATTCATCTTTACAGTGAGGTTGGTAACTGATGCAGGGACGTCAAAGTTTTCTCGTTTGAAAGAAATTTTATTGAATTTGTAGCCAGCCATTTTCTTGGCAAAATTTGAAGAATCCAGACGGTTCCAGGAGGAGAGCAAGATTTCACTTTGCCCAGTGTACAGACAGTGCAGGTAGACCTCTTCCCCCAAAATCCCTGTCACAACCTGGTCAAGAACCAATTCTTTGGGCACCAAATCTATAAACAAGGAAGGCAATGTAAGTCAAAGATATTTGAAAAATGTGTTTTTGTTTAGAGAGAAAATATTTGTTGACATAGTCCATCACAGTAATCATTAAGGCCATAGCTAATTTTATTTGTTGTACATACTTTCCTCTGCTAACCCAAGATATAAAAAGCACAGTTGGGGGAAGTGTTAGCTCTTGGCACTCTCAATAAACTTTGACAGATTTCTTCATTTGTGATAGGGCAGCCAACAAAGGATTTCTCGACATATCCATTTCACTCTCCCTACTATTGTGTGCAATGAAGCGATCATAGATTAAGCAACCCAAAGTGAATTAAGAAACCCAATTCAAAATCTAAGGATGATACACAAATTCTCACTTTGTAGAACAGCTAAAATACATGTTAAAGGGATTGCTAACCCCAGAATAAACGTTTGTTCATGTGTTTCAAACCCATATGACTTCCATGGAACTTCCAAAAGGATAGTCTCAGTCACCATTCACTTTCATTGTATGGCAGACTGATGCATTGAAAGTGAATAGTGACTGAGGCTTTTTGGTGACTAATCTTTAATCTCGACATTAAATGAAGAATGGTTGCGGTGCATTTTTGAGCAGACCTTCTCTCAAACAAACAACATATGTGAAATCACATGCACAGACAGTCTGGGATGGAAATCGAGTTACTTGGATTTCACAAGTGGAAGCATGTGTTTTAGTTTTTTCAGTCATGTGAAACTTTTCTTTCCAACACAGGCCTTCTACATGTGTGCTGTGTGTTGCTGTAAACCACAAGTATACCACTGTACCTGATTCACTGTAACATTTAACCTATTTCAAATTGAACACCATTCTGTGTTCAAAATCACAGCTGTTCAATGTGTCATCACTACTTTAATTTGATGATGTTACAAATCTTAATACATGGCATGACTGGTGATAACATTGTGAGCAAGGAATTTTCGGCAACAATTTATAACAATGGTCCATCCTTAATAGGTAATTATGCAGGAATTAATGCAGGACAAATGTGTAGTACCACATAAACACTTTAGTTACTACTATTAACTAACATGGAAACACGATTAGCTAATCAGTAATAATAGCGAACAGTATGAAGGAATTACTAATGATTTGGACCATTATTTTAAATAAGGGTCATGGTAACGCATTATTAGTGAATGAGATCTTACTGTTCACATTAATTGTCTCATATCTCAACCATTATTCTAAAGTGAAAACATATTATAAACCATTAATAGTAACTGAGGTGTTACTAGTCAGTTAGTAATGAACACTAAAGTGTGTGTTTCTTCATTTTTTTCCCATTTAATCAAACAGATATTTAACAAACATTCACAGATATTCAAAAAAATGAATACAAAAATCTGGCATTAATTTATGAATCATAGAAATAATTGAACATAATTGCATAGCCTACTTAACTAATTAAACACAGTATTTTTGCAAACCTTTAGCAGGATAATGCTTTTTAATGTGTGGTGCTCACGGTTACTACATGTTTTTAAAGTCATATATCTTAACATAAATTAAAATAATAAATCAAGACAAATATTACAAGTATGTGCTTAAATGACAAGTGTGTAGATTTCCACAAGTCTTCAACAGAAAATCTGAGAAAACCATAGTGCATCTATAAGGCCGAAACCAGTGTACTTCCACCCTAGACAGCCCTCTCTGTAAATATGTAAAATTTTTATCAAATTAATTTGACATGTTTCCTCCATTGCCAATGTGCGGTCTGAACAGAACAGAATGTATGTTAAAGTTTACAGTGTGCAGGCGGAGCAAAGTGAGGGCAAGCAAAATCGTACTCGCTCTTCTTTCATTTTCAGTGTGAGCATCAAATATGGTGAACCCTGATTGGATTAGAAGCTCAATGGACATGACACTACTTTTTTTTATTATTATTGTTTTCACTGGATCCATAAAGTTACTTCACATAAATTAAACACTTCTTGTAAGATTAACCTACAATATTTATTAATAAAAATGTATTTAAAAAATGTCTAGTAAAAAAAAATTATTATGTGTATAATCAAGTGTGTATTCATAATTAATAATGCTTTACCATGGCCCTCACTTTAAAATAATTAGTAATTCCTTCCTGTTTATGTGGTAACACTTGACTCATTACTTATGGGTTACCAAACTTCTTTTAAAAAGAACTCCAGCAATATCAAACCTGCCTAAGTCAAGAATTTGTAATGATCAGAAGAGATATCCCAAGGAATACACATGTTGGGCACATACATCTGTAAACTGACTGTGATACTCTACCAGACACTGTAGCCATGATTTAGAGAGCTGATATAAATTAATTCCAGCAAAGAACACACATGAGGCGCATGTTTCTCTGAAGTCGCATTTCATGATCTTGTTCACAATAAAAACATAATTATCCACATTTTAAGCACATGTTAATGTTTTGATTAGTAATTAATTAGTAGTTATTTCAAATTAGCCATAGTTAGTTAATAGTTCTCAATGAGGCAATTAAAATGAACAGTAATTGTTGATTTCCTAAAAGTGAACTAACTCAGTCATCAGTTCACTATAAATTACTGATTAGTTAACCATGTTTCCATATTAGTTAATATTAGTAACTAAAGTTTTAATGTTGTACTACTCGTTTGTCCTGCATTAATTCCTGCATAATTACCTATTAATGATGGACCATTATTCTAAAGTGTTACCCAAATGTCAAAACATAAAAATCAGGAAACTATTTTAATAAGCAATTTTCATTCTCCGTGCCATCCAAATCATGCATTCTGAATGACTGTCTACTGAACAACTTAAACCACATTTTAATAAGAATTTAATCTTTCTAGGGATCTACTTTCTATTTTTTTCCATGCCCCAGCATTTAGTTTCAGAATGAAAGGAGTATGTGGTTACAAGCTTTGCTCATATAATGATGTCCTCATTAGGCCAGTGGAAATGCCTAAAGCAGGATTTTAAAGAAACTTTACATTCATTGCATGGAGCTTTTCTTATTTCACTATAACCATGAGATGATATCATCATTATGCCACTATTTAATTCAAGAAACATCACACACATACAATTCTGTACTGCAGAAACTAGCACAATTTAAAATAAAAGCAGCTAATAACAATAAAAATACTAAGCCACTTTATACACATAATAACAATAGTTATTATTCAAGGGTAAGATTCTTGCCAGGGTGTGTTCTTTTAGTAATTCACCATGCAAACATTATTACCTTATACTTTCTACAAAACCTGCAGAAAATGGTCAATGGCTGCAAATTTTCTCAGAAAATATATGCTATGTATGAATATCCAACAGTGACATTGATTAAGATTACATGCACAGGTTATGTATCTAATATATGCTAGTAAATTAGATTACTCCATCCAAAATCTGTCCTACTATACAGTTAGCAAAAAGCATGTAAGCAATTCAAAAGGGCCAGGAGATACACAAGCATTTTCTAATTTAAGATGTTCAAAATTAGCCAAAAAGTGTTAAACCTAATAGGATATTAAACCTACCTCGCATTTCCCTGCTATGAGCTAGATTCAGCACCATCCCTAAAAAAAAAAATATTGCATGCCCCATGTTGAAGTCATCAAGGAAGGCAACTGGAGCAAAACACTTGTATATATGTGCCAGGGTGTGTGTACTGTGTGTGTGTCAGAATTTGTGTAGCAGAAGAGGTCAGAGTCATCTTGCAGAGGAGTGTTTGAATGTGTGTTTAAGTGTGTGGTCCTCACATCAAACCCAAAAATAGTCAAGATTTGAATAACCCACAAACTGTCTGTCTACACAGACTTTTTACATAATTTCTTCAAAATAAATGCCATCCCCATTAATTGCTGTCAAAGACATTGTAATATAGCATGTTTCCTGTCTGTTCTGGTGTGACAACCTGTTCTGATCTTTTGGCAATGATCAAGATGTGCTGTGTTTAAAAAAGATAAAGCAATCACAGATTCATATGATGTGTTTGATCAAAAACTCTGTCTACATGTTGGTGACATTTTACTGGCAAATATTTAGAGAAGAGTCAAAGTTATGGGGTTGGATTGGACAGATGTCCTATTAAGATATGGCCCATTAAAATGGTTATAGCTATCATAAATATGACTGTTTTGATTTGTCAAATTAATTCTCATTGCAGAGCAACAGCCAAGAAAGCTTTTCACATTTGAAACCCTGTCACTAAGGATATAAGCTCGTACTTTGCCTGCAACAGTTAATTTGACAGTTATCATTCTCAGTCACACATCCACTTTCATTATGTCCCATTTGAAAAAGTGAGTTGTAAGAACGGAGGCCACCAATTGGAAACTACACTAAAACTGTTTACTCATCAGATGATGGGCTACAGAGATGATGTCTGAGGTTTCAACGGCATTTTTGCTCAGTAACAGAACGATGAGAAAGAACCATGAGAAAGAAGTTTCAGTCTCGGTTTCTCGGTTTCCTACTTCAAATAGTACTGTAGGTGGCAGGAGCGTTTGTCGTTTGTTCTGTGGAGATGCAGTTGCAAATGAAGTGATTGTTACTTACTATATGTGCACAAAATCACATAGTCATACATTATATGTTGCTTTTCACAATTGTTGTTTTAAAAATGATTAATTGTGATAGTAAAGTCTCAAATGAAAGCAGAAAGACATTTTGACACATCAAGACACATGTTCATACCACAGATTTATACCACAGAGTGACAGTTATCAAGATAAACAGGAAGACCATGAGCCAAGCACCAACCTCCGCACAGGGTTCTTGTCAATCAATGTTCAGATCTCCTTTAAAGGCAGTCAGTGGAGCTCGTGCAAAATAGGTCCTCTATATTAATCATAATTACCCTTCCTGGTGCCTTTATTACTTTCAAAGTAATGTCTGAAATATCACTAGAGACAGTCATACAATTGCAAAAGCTCAAAAAGATATTCATTAGCTCCATATCACTAACACATCACTTCCCAGAAAATGTCATTTACAAATTGTATTGTGGACATTAATTGTTTATTTATACAAAGTCTACTCATTTTGTATTTATGTATTTTCTCCACTATTCTTCCCCATGCTATTCTCCGTGATCCATGCACAACTTACCACACACCCCACTGAGAGCAAGAACTACTTAATCACGACCATGAGGAGGTTACCCCATGTGACTCTACCCTCCCTAACAAACAGGCCAATTTGGTTGCTTAGGACATCTGGCTGGAATCACTCAGCACACCCTGGATTCGTCAATACTCGTTGAGCTACCCAGGCCCCACAAATTCTACTTATAAGATCATTTAAAATGAATAGTGAAGAAAAAATGTGATTATAAATTGTGGTAACAAGTCACAGGACCTAAGATAAACAGATTTCCTTATACATCCTTCTAAATTTTAATCTAAAATCTTGACGTTGATTTTAAAAATTGGACATGTTATGACAAGTTACGGTATGCATCAACTACAGCAAAAAATAAATTTACCTAAAAATTATTTGGTGAGTGAATAAAAATGAATACATTAGGTTACACCAACAAAAGCATCTATACATAGAAACATCTAGTACTGGTGGACCTTCTGCCATTGATAACATATGGCAGATTATGTGGTGTCCACTCGCTGCCCCTGTGAGGAAAAGTTGAGCCAAGCTTTTGCACACCATGCCTTGCACCATGGGCTCTAAAAAGCAAACTACAAAGCTTTTATTCTGCCAAGAAGCACTGATGTCCTAACATTGGGGAGTACACCATTTCCTCAGCCAAAGAATGAGATCAGCAAAACACCCCCAACTCAGTAAAGCTTTTGAGAAATCACGAATCTCAGATTTGTGAGGGACTGGGGCTTTTTTATTTATTTTTTTAATTCAACAATTCTCAGAAATGTTGTCTTTGAATCAACTCTCCTTTGCGACTGATGTCATTCAGTGGCCTACATAAATACTAGGCATTGTTTAAGTATACTTTTGTAGGAAATGCAAGCTTTCTAAAATCCTGCCAATAGGAAGTAAATAGTTAATGATTAACATTAATGTAATAAATGTTACTAATAGGAAATAATGATTGAACAAATAAGAAGCGCTACCATTGGGATTTGTCAAGATGCTCTTGATGGTTAACTTGACTTTCAGCTTCCATGTCAAAAAGCCTCCTCAAAAGTTGGTGCCGACGGTGTTTCATGAGGGGAGTAGTTCTCCAACTCACAAAATCATATTAGCTGTGTCTGAATTCACGTTCTGTCAGAGTACTGTTATTGATGAAGTACACAATTCTTGGCCAGTAAAACCATACGTTCTTTAGGTATGCAGGTGAGTAGAATAAATAGACTCCTGACATACTTCATCCGGTAAAGTGTGCATTGTCCAGAATATATGATGTAATAACAACAACAACCGTGAAAATAATCTACTTTGGATTTGTTAAACAAGCACCATTTAAGCACAAGGAACAACTTGATTTTTCAAATTTTTCTACTTTTTTTAAGTATAAATAAATAATATTACTTTTACTTTTATTGAGTTGATTAAAAATGTTCAATTATATATGAAATATTCAACTACACTACAGTTTTTTTCACCACAATTACAAAGTGAAAAAAGCCCATAATATTTCGTAATTTTTGGGAAGAAGAAAGTTATAAGCGCTAAATCTGTTTATAACCACATCATAAGCACAGCAGCTTGCATAAACCGCTGCCGGTGTCCTCTCTTTCTAGCTTCTTCTAGACTTTCTGTCCTGTCACAAAAGAATTGTTATACTGTGATTTTCTGCATATTTCATTTTATTCTGGAAAGTAGCCGTTCATTCAGGTACGAGGGAACATGTTTAACCACTGATCAAACTTCACTAGTTTCTAGCAATGTTTTAACTGTGTCAAACATTAACACATATATGTGGGAATTTCTTGTATACTTGCTACTAATAATATGTTTTAAAAAAAATATATTAATACCTTAAAAGGATACAATGCCAATAGTGCCGGAAATTAACGGGGACTCTGGGAAAAAAAGCCACCGAAATTAACAAAATTCTCCAGAAATTCAAAATATGGAGGCAAAAAATGCCCACGCAATGAGTTCCCGTGTTTAATAAATAATATCTGATATTGATATTGCATTATATTAGTTTTGTACAATATGTTAACTCAATAGCACTTGGACATACGTGAATGAGAATAAACCTGAAATAGGAAAGTGTTTCAGTCACAATGCACATTATGTAGTTTAGAGATGATTTAGAGACATTTAGAATGTCTCTAAATCAATCAATAAGGGCCCAACAGAGGCATCTTAGCAGTGTTGGGGCTTGAACACCTGACCTTCAGGTCAGCAACCCACAGCCTTGACCACCAAGCTACCACTGCTCATGTTGATCAAATAGAACAAATTTAAATAAATGTTGTATTCTTAAAAGTGTTCTGTTTGTCCAAGAATCCTCTTACAGCAGTGCAGGTCTTTGGCATTTAGAAGCTGCTAGTTTAGGACCTGTGAGGAGACTGGGAGGACCTGTTTCTCAAACTAGAGACTGTGATTTACTTTTTGTGCATCATGCCATCCACTTCCCTCTCTATCCTGGTTAGACCTTCTTTTTTCAAAACATTATTGCGGATTAGCCTTCATCTCTCTAAAACAATAGACTTTAGGAGAAAATAGAATGACCTAATAGGGATGCCATGATGTGAGTTTTTGAAGGTGAGACTACAGTCATGGTTAATATCTTATTATGAAGCAGCACATCCCAAGAAGGAAAGGATGGATATTCGGACGCAGTGATTCAGATCGGGTAGGGAACACACACTTTTCACAATCCAATCAATTTTAGATAGCTAAATCATGTCCCACCTTACATTCTTATTTCATTGAACATCCTGTTTCACTCGGAAATATGTCACATTATAGAAGTAAAACAGATTGAGAATGCTCTTGATTTTGGCTTTAATAATAAAACATTACGTCATTAATAGCTTTGGCTGTAAAAAATCTAGGGACCATGCATATGATATTTGTATATCATATATATGCTTTGTTTATGTGGCCAGTGGAGTAGAGGGGTAGGCTTCAAATTTCCTAAAATAATTTTTTGATGTAAAATAAAAATAAATAAAAGGATCAATTGTCACACATTGTACATACATTTCTGCATATACATGGTGAAATTATTTATTTTTCACATATCCCAGCTAAGCTGGGGTCAGAGTGCAGGGTCAGCCATGATACAGCACCCCTGGAGCAGATAGGTTCAAGGGCCTTGCTCAAGGGCCCAATAGTGGGGTCTTGGTGGTGTTGGGACTTGAACCCCTGACCTTCTGGTCAGTAACCCAGAGCCTTAACCGCTGATCCACCACTGCCCTAGTTTCCGCATACCCCAACTAAGCTGGGGTCAGAGCGCAGGGTCAGCCATGGTACGGCGCCCCTGGAGCAGGTGGGGTAAAGGGCCTTGCTCAAGGGCCCAACAGAGGCATCTTAGCAGTGTTGGGGCTTGAACCCCTGACCTTCAGGTCAGCAACCCACAGCCTTGACCACCAAGCTACCACTGCTCATGTTGATAATTTTCAAAGCGCTCTGTTTTTGGTGGAGGAAAACACCGCTCTTGTGCAGATGTAAGGCGTAAATGTAGAACAATTAACACATTTTCAAAGGAAAACTATTAGAATGGATGTGGCCTTCTATTGCAAGATTAATAAGTAAATGAGCTTATTAAGATTTTCTGCCAAGCAGAAAATTAGGCTATTAATTAGGTGGCACGTAATTCCAGTTGCATCTCCTTTCATGCAAGCCTTTTCTTGTTATTTCTTTGAGCTGACACAACAGAAAATTTGCACACAATTATGAATGAGACCATAAAATGCTTTATGTATGGGCAGGACATTGGGAAGGAATAATCAATACTGAATCATAGCATAACTCAAGGCTGAATCATAAATAAATGCTCACTTAACTGTGTAAGTGCCAGCTATCTCTTTGTGCCCTGGTGAGTGCACTTCAAATAGTCAGCACTCTACCTGAGCAGCCAACCATATATCATGTATTTTAATGAGACCATTAAGACTTTATGGGTTTTATTGTTTTCAGCGGTTTTCGTGGGTTTTATCATTTCCAAAATGCATCTTTTAATATGAGCACTTAATCTAACCAGTGTCATTTCAGACAGAAATGTGTAGAAAACAGAGAAAATGTTCTCAAGAAACCAACTTCATTATCATTAGTCATTCAAAGTGCTACACATGACCCATGACTGCCATCTAAAGGAGGGAATTAAAACTGAATGGAAATATTTCCATTTGTGAGACTTCAAAAACTGCAAAAGATTTAAATTAAAATATGTTTTCCCTTCTCAGCAGGAAAAACTATAAACTATAAGCTATTTGTAGGCACTGTGGCCCAATAAAAGCATTGCTCTGTGTTGTTTGAGCATCCTGACCAGCCCGACACAGCAAAATTGGCTCAACCAATGGCATGAGTTTAGGGTGGGACTGTTTTGGGACCAATGGAAGATAGAGTACTCAGGGAAACCTTTTTAAAACAATTTTGTAATTCCATTTGGTGGCACTAATGTTGTGGAAATTACACATTTTGACTTTCATTTTTAGAAAAGAGAGGTACAGTATTTACATTTTACATTTCAGTTTAGCAGCCTTTACTCTGGCAGAGGTAACAGTATGAAGTTCATACATTAGCAGCGTGGTTGGAATCAGAAATAACAATAACGCTTCCCATCTTATTCCCTCATATTAAAAAGTAAACAAGTAAATGCAAACAAAATATTCTAAATCAAATCTCTTCAAAAACCTCTGTAAAATCCAGAAATCCCAAGTGAGCTGTCTCTGTGCTCATCTAAAATGGTCTTTCACATTTTCTGCTGCAACTGTCTAATCATTTGCATTATTGATCTGGCTCTAATGACTTTACAGTCAGCCTCTATGTCCGGTGTCTTCAAGGTGAATGCATAAATGTTTTAAATGCAGAATTTATATTCTCCATTTCACATTCTGGCTTTTGATAGTGTCAAAGAGCTGAATGGCTGAGACGCACTGATATTATCACAAGTCAAATGCTCATATAGAAAGAGTGAAATGATTATTAGTGAAGAGTGGACTGTTGTAGTGTGTCCTGCCAGAGTACAATGCATTCAAGGCCACATAACTGGAGCTCAACCTTTAATGTGATAAAACAAAGATAGGCCTATTTCAAGATTTAATTCACTCTCTGTTTGCATGTGCTGAGTGTAGCCAGGAATATCTGTCAAATTCACGCAGTGTCCTTGCAGCACTCTGAGTTGACAAACAACAGCTGTAGTAAATCATTAGTGATGGCAGGATCGATTTCCTTAATAGGCCAAAGTTAATTACGAGTAATTAGTCATGTGCTATTAACACAAATTGTGAAGTAGCTTCAGCTGAAGACACACAGCCTTGAGACTGTCATTGTAAGCTACTTTAAAAGGTAGTAGATGTAATGTAATAGTAATAATAGCTGAATTTATAAATGCATATTAAATAGACAAGATTCTGTTTTTTTTTTTTTGTAAATAAATGTAATACATTTACAAATGTAATTTAATAATTAGTAAATAATTTATTCTAAAAAAGAGTATAAACAACAACAATAATAAATATTAAAAATAGAATAAATAATACATTATTATTAGTGTTATTTTTTTATAATAATATTAATAATAATATAGTGAGTTGATATGCCCAGTAAATATGTTACTGTCTCCAAGGGTAATCTGACAAAATAAATAAATAAACAAATTGCTCTTTTAATCATCCATGAAGAAAACAAATATGTTTCTATAAGAGGCTTGTGATATATCTCTACAATTAAACTGTAAAGCACTGTAAAGAAAGGCTTTTGAGTTATACTTTGTAGCTTTGTCTAGCAATGGAAAACACACGAAGTGTTAAAACTGTAGTTTATATATTAGACTGTGGCTTCCAACATACGTATCATGCTTCACAAAACCCCACCAAAATGAAATGGTTTTTGCTGTCATTAAAACGTGTGAGGTTTACCTCCTGCACAGTTAGTGACTCACACTTGTCCAACAACTGCTTTATGGTGTCCAACAAATAAACCTTTAGGAACAAGACTCCATTATTCCACACTTTAGTGTCTGACATTTCACTACTAATAGTTTTCAGGGCTAGAATTTTGGGTCGGCAAAAACAGTCTGACTGGAGCCAGACATGGGGGCCAGACAGTTTTATTGCGTTCTGGAATTATACAAGCAGAAAGAAATGAAATTGCATTGTCACGGCTTGCAGAGCCCCAAAGACGGAGTGACATAAATGCACAAACCCTCCAGGTAGCGCTGCCAGTGTTGAATTTAATAACATGACTGGAGGAGAATGCACAGAGCTGTCAGAAAGCCTTTTGTTACCCAGACATCAGAGGTGCCACTAGTGAGACACAACTAATTGAAAGCACTATATTACTTTATGATTTACATTCAGTGGGGTTACAAGTATAACGTAGGTCATCTTCCTGTCTCACAGTATATTTAATTACTTTAAAAATGTTTTTCAATAATTGAGGACTCAATTATTATTTAAGACCATCTTATATACAGTAGACGGATTCTACATGTGAAGAACACTGGATTAGTTCACCCCAAAATAAGACTGTCTGTTCATTTGGGAGAGAATCGTTCTTTTGAATGGGAGCTTTTCAATGAATCATTAGATCTGGTTCACAAAAGCGGTTTGAATTATTCTTTCATGAATTGGACGGGCACATTAAACTCACTGACTCTATGGTCTGGTTACAGCAGTTCTTGAGTTTGGAGGTCATTTGTGGGGAAGATTATCAGTGAATAACATTTTTTGTCACATTTTCACATTAAGCAATCATATAGCTTAAGAAGAGTTGGAATATAGTACAAATGATGTATTAACTACTTCTACAATACCTAGGTATGGTGCATTTGTTCCCGTATTAAAGCCTTTTAAAATCTCATTTCATTGTAGTTTCATGGAAAAGCAACAACTACATTATTCAAAATATTTCCATTTGTGGTTCGGAAGGACACGAGGATAAGTGAATGATGGTAGAAGTTATATTTTGGGGGTAAACTATTCCTTTAACATCAAAAACAGTACCACATTGGCCATTGGACATATTAAAACCTAAGCAATTATGAATGCAATATTAAATTGTGTCTGCATTTTAGTAAAAAGATTTGAGATTGGCCCCTCTATCCTTTTTCAAACAATTATATGCTTAAGTAAAACACACTTCTTTATATATATTATATTTTTGATTGATTTATTGGGCTATAATTTATACAGAATCCATATAACGTTTTGTTAATTCAAAGCAAAATTCACTGGCTAAAACATTTTGGCAAGCTGATGACATGACGTAAAGAGTATGACATTATTTTCCTCTCAATGTGGTATTGATTACCACAGGGGCCCAGAAGAGAAATTACTTTGTAAAGAAGTGTTACTTGATTGCTTCCTTTTAGTTGCTTTTCAACTTGTAGTGTTTCCTGCACAGTTCATCTTTACTCCTGTGGAATTTTAGTTAGCACAGGCATATAACAGAGCATTCACGGGCGATTTAGACTTATTTATTGGATGTTTAAATGGCTTTTTTGGAGTAACCACAGTTAAGCTGAATACTTTTAAATGCAAAATTTTTCCTTGGATTTCCTCATTAGGCTTCTTGGCAATGTGATTGAAAATCATAGCTATGCATTGCATTGTAGACTCATTATTTCTTTGACAGGGAGAGTCTATTTGGCGTCCTCTTTCACAACAGGCCAAAACAGAGACTAAATTCTGACCATCACAGCATGAGTGCAGCACAGCCTATTGCTAAGTACCTGTAATTAGGGCTTTAAGCTGCTTGCCTTTAATGGCTTTTAAATTGTGTTGAATTGTGTAGAATTGTATTTTATGGTGAATCAATATTATGATGCTGAAACTAAGAATGCCTTAATCACTGGGCTTGTCTTTCATTAAAAGCATCATAGATGAAGACCAATTAATCAAAGTAAATTACTGCAGCAAGTTTTTGAACAGTTGCTTAAAGCATGACATATATACAGTCCATATGCTGTATATAGTACTGTGCAAAAAATTTTAGGCACTTGTGAAAAATTCTCCCACACCCCGAGCCGACATGGGGCCCTGCAAAGCAAGTTTTTTTTATATATATACGTATACCTGTATATTAAAAGCTGTGTGTAAGGCAGCTGTTGTGGTTCAATTAGACAGTTATAGGGGGCCCCCTTATGACCTGAGATGGAAGGGAGAATGTAACAGCAAGGAGATAGTTGTTGCTATAGGCACGCGTACACGCAAAGGGTTTTTCGTTATCATGAAGTGCTCAAACAAGTTGGGGTTGGGGGGTTGGGGGTTGTGTGGTGAGGCCTCCAAATAGGATTTTGCTTTGGTTGCCCCATATGCTCAGAAAGGGCCCTGACTTTCTCAAACATGATTACATGGGGAGTTGGTATGTTCTCTCCAAGAGTTCCAGTACCCTAGGATAAGCCACATTAGGCCGACTCTCTGACAAGCGGCATCTCCTATCCAACTTTTTTGCTTTTGCTAAAATATATTTATTTTCCCCTGCGGCGTGACCGGAAGCGTGTTGTGTGAGCAGCATGGGACTGATGGTTTTATTCCACTAATGGTTAGGTTCAGGTTTGGGTTGGGTGTATAGTTATGAAAATATACATTCCTCTTCACTCTATTAAAGTCTGGACAGCTGAAAAGACCTCACTTCACAACTCGCTTTTTGCGGCCCTCCGTGGATGCATTTGGTATATATACTCAGTGACCACTTTATCACTTTATCTAATCAGCCAATTGTGTGGCAGCAGTGCAGTGCATAAAATCTTGCAGATACGGGTCTGGAGAATCAGTTAATTTTCACATTATTCATCAGAATGGGGGAAAGAATTATCTCAGTGATTTCGACCGTGGCATGATTGTTGTTGCCAGACGGCTGGTTTGATTATTTAACTAAGTTTACTCAGAATGGTGCCAAAAATAATAAAAAAAATTCAGCTCTGTGGACGGAAATGCCTTGTTGATGGCAGAGGTCATTGGAGAATGGCCAGACTGGTTCGAGCTGACTGAAAGGCTCAGATAACCGCTCTGTACAATTCAAGTGAGCAGAATAGCCACTCAAACCTTGAGGCGGATGGGCTACAACCAGGGACGTACTGGGACTGAAATTCAGCCCGGGACTTTAAGATGGAGAGGCCTTTTACGCAAGTGCCCTTGGTGCACGAGCAGAAGGATTTTTTGCAGTTATTTTAATTCTAATAGTGTTTTTATGGTATAAAGAGAATCAGATTACACTGAAGACCTTCAAGACATTTTAGGATGACACCTGCCTCTTCAGGTTGTATAAGCAAGTCACCACTGCACTGAACACAACCAGGTCAGCAAAACCTAATCTCGAACACATAAGTCACAGTATAGTTAGTATACTGCTAACTACCAGCATGTCATGTGTACAGTCAGTCGGAGTGATAAAATGGTTACAAATACTAACAAATACCCACTAAGATACTCAAAAACCACAATGCAGTCCCATAAAATAGAGATTTGTGTGTGTGTGTGTGTGTGTGTGTGTGTGTGTGTGTGTGTGTGTGTGTGTGTGTGTGTGTGTGTCCTCACTTTCAACTCTCCCTGGCTCAGTTTCCCCTGTGCTGGACCCTGCCTCTGCTTACTGATTGTACAGCTGAGAAGAACATGAGAAGAACATTAGTAATAAATATGACTAAGAATAATACATTTTCTAATTCAATCTGTGCTTCAGTCAGGTTATTATCTAGTATGTGGAACTATTGGCATTTTATCCTATATGTAAATATGTAATATTGTGCTGTATTTTTCTATTTTGTGTGTGTGTGTGTGTGTGTGTGTCCTTAATAAAGCTTTGATTGATTGATTGATTGATATGCCTAATATGATTGCCTACCCAGCCTTGCACACTGCCCCTCTACCTGTCTGTTTCCTGGTTTCTGCTGCTCCTCCGCCTCCTCCTCCTCCTCCTCCTCTCTCCTCCTGCTCCTCCTCTTCTCTCTTCCTACATTGGAATTCTACCAAGCCATGTAATAAATGCCTATATTTAAATGCAAATATAAACAATTTCAGTGTATAATAAATCACTAATATATCCCTAATCGTGCACCTGTCCTGTCCATGCTGCTGGGTCCTTCCTCATCTGCACCTCCGGCTGCCACAGCACTCTTTCCACTACGGAAAAGGTCTGTTAATTTAGGCATTTAGCTGCCTCTTGTGCCAAAATTTTTTTCTTTTTAATTCTTATTTTTTCAGCCCCACCCATTTCTTTCTCTTCTTTCCTTCTTTTTGCCATTTTTACCATTCAGTATCTGTTGCATTCACACAAACCCGCCAAACATGACCAAAAGTAAACTCCTTTGATCGGCGCCTAGTTTGAGCCAATCGGATGTCAGGAAAAGCGAGGATCAGTCCAAGTTGGGAGGGGCCGCTCAGTATCCCCTCAGATTGAAAGTATTGGTCTGGCCCGGTCTGAATCACACACACACAGCGTTCCGCTGCAGCTGAGAGGCCGGTTAGGCCGGTCGCGTATCATTAAAAAAAAAAAACTCTTTGACCACCGGCCGGTCTTCGGCCTGAAATGGACCGGCCGTTCGGGATTGTTCCCGGTATTCCCGATGGCCAGTCCGCCCCTGGCTACAACAGCAGAAGACCATGTCGGGTTCCACTTCTGTCAGCCAATAACAGAAAGCTGAGGCTGCAGTGGGCCTCACATTTATTTCTTCATTCTGATGGTTGATGTGAACATTAACTGAAGCTCCTGACCCATATCTGAATGATTTTATGCACTGCACTGCTGCCACACGATTAGCTGATTAGAATATGTAGATGTACCTAATAAATAAAGTAGTCACTGAGTGTATATACAGTATGTACAGTATACTATATACACACATTACTTGCAGTAACGGAGACTGGAGGAAATTTTAATGCACTACATTTCTTTAGCTAAAACATAATTTGAGAACATTTTGTTGTGCTGTACTTTCCCTTTGCTGTCTAAATGTTTTGCTTTTGAATATCATCTATAGCCATTTCATCTCTAGATTGTTGGTAACAAGTTAAAAGTTAAAACAAGAATGACAGATTTATACACTGTAGCTGGCAGCTACCATATAAAATGTTATATTTGCTGAGTGGTCAGGAACAATTGAAACAGTGGTATGAAATAAAAATGGTAACATACATTTAAAAAAATGTGTAATGAGTATAAGATATGTGCTTTTATGTGAAATACATTCTGTCAATGTAATTTATTTTTATGTAAAAATGTTTCCTAAAATTAAACTAAAATACAAATGTTTTGTTAGATTTAGCTAACTTCTGGGCACAAATTTGTAACTAAACTATAGTTAAGAAACATCCACACTCTGTTTTTGTACTCACAAATTTTGTAATTATCCACTATATCCTTCACCCTTGCATAATACTCATTCTAAGATGTGTGTATTGCGAAATCCTTCTCAGTATGTCTTGTCTTGAGGTTCTCACCTGCTTTTGTCCACCTGCCATTCAGTGTATGCAGCAAAACCGGTGGGAAAAACACATAAAAATGGCTTGGTGACACAAAGCATTCTTCAAAAGGAAACTTTGAAATGCTTTACTGGCAAAATAAATTAAATGAGCAACAGATGGTTGTGTCCACAGTATCTCATACATTCATCCAATTTCTGTTTGAAACAACAAATCAAAAACAAGGCCAAACCATGAACTTAATTGATCTCTCTCAGGAATGGGGGTTTATAAATTGTTGCAACATGATTTAAATTTATGTAGGATTATATCTACTTTAGGACTGGAAACACTGTGGGGCATTTACAGTGTCAGTTTTCAACAAAATCGTTGCCCACCCAAAGTGTTCACTGGGCTTACATGCCACGATCCCAATTAAAGCTCAGGTCATGAGAGAAGCTGTAAATCACACATTCTCATTGCCAAAACCACAAACTACAGAACTATATTTTTTAGGTTTGGTTCACAACAGATTCCAATATGGGTTGAATGGATGATATTGAACTATTAATCTTCGAAATATACAGTATTTTACCCTACAGAATAAACACTAAAAAGCCTCCAGTATTCAATGCAATGATGAAACATGTCCCTTTCATTGTCTTTGCACTTATTTCCAGTAGAGTTCAAACACAAACAGGCTTTTGTTTCTTTGGCTTCATTAAGAGTTTCTGCTTATAAAATGCCAATTAGTGAAAACAATTAGTGTCCACTGGTTCATTCTAACATACTGTATCATGTATAGGTTGTATACTGTATAGGTTCATTCTTAACAAAATGTTGGTTATAATTATTGTAATTTTCACAAAGAAATATTAACAACAATGCTGCAGTAGAAACGTTTTAATTGGTTTGTCAACATACCAGATACAGTTGGGAAAGCATCTAATTTTTTATCAAGACAAAACATACATTTTACCATAAAACATTGACAAAAAATTATGTTTTTAGAAGATAAAGTTTGAATTACCCAACCAGGTCTCAAGGAATAATAGTATGAATTTTGTTTTTTTTACTCTCATTTTTTAAAATGTATTTACAGATTGCATTTTTGCATCTTTTTATTATATTTTTTATATTTATTTATTTAAAATCTATATAGAAACAACTTTGTAATGCTTTGGCAATACTGTTATAAAACTGTCATACCAATAAAGCTGAAATGATATTGACAGAAAAAATAAAAAAATTAAAACCAAACTTCTAAAACGAACAACTTTTACTCACATAGAGAAAAAAAAAAAAAAAATATATATATATATATATATATATATATATATATATATATATATATATATATATATATATATATATATAACAGTATAAGGTAACTCTAAATAACAAACAGTTGTGGGAGTCATTTAGGGAGAGCAATTGAGCACCCAGACCTGTCCTCCTCAATGACTTGCCCCCCTTTAAAGAGTGCAGCAAGCCAAGTTTCTATGGAGACAGCATATTTCAGCTGATGAAAGAGGAAACTCTTCAAACCCCCTACATTCTCCCTGTTCCCACCAAAGTCA
The DNA here is from genome assembly GCF_025860055.1 of Xyrauchen texanus. Classification (NCBI taxonomy): domain Eukaryota; kingdom Metazoa; phylum Chordata; class Actinopteri; order Cypriniformes; family Catostomidae; genus Xyrauchen; species Xyrauchen texanus. The sequence goes on along the minus strand of NC_068313.1, from coordinate 14,921,021 downwards.
CATAGACATGAAGCATTGACCCAAAACTGGTGAGAGAACACCGTTTCAAAACAGCACTTGAGTGTAACTCAAGTCTAACAACTTTGACACCCAATGATATTGTTATCTGGTTGAACTTTCCAGCCAAAGTCACAAAACAAGAAAAGGCATTTCTTCACAGGACATCACTTTGTGTTTGAACTAAGCACCATCTCACCCTCTGAAGCATTTCATAATTTCCAAATCCATGAGCTCAAACAATTTGTTTGTTCTGCTGTATTAGTCGTGGCCTTTGATGTGAACTCCCGATGCTAGGGTTGTGTTCATTAGCCAACAATGGTGTGATCTCTATTTTTTTTTTTTCTAGGAAGAACAAGAGAATGGCGAAGGACTCCACTATAACCTATAAGCTACTGGAATCCAGCAGGAGTTCTCATTTCTGACCTGAGGAAATTTGAACAACACTTGAGTAGTTACAGGAGTGCATGGTGCAAAACATCCTGGTATTAAATGGGTCTACTCATCTTTTGAGAACATATAGAGTGGGGTCCAAAAGCCTGAGTTCTGGGATTTAAAATCAAACTTAAAAAGGGCTGCACGATTAATCAAATAAATAATTGATATACAATTATAGCTGCCACAATTAACTAATCATGTGAAGTGTCAATTATTGCAGTCCACGTAGATTACGTCTAGGTTGAGTCAACATTTTCTATTTATTTTCTATTTAACATGTTTTTGTATAGAGGGTGAGCATTCAATCACTGAAAAATCCTTTGCTCACTTCTGTGTAAAATGTATTCAAAATCTGAACAACAGCTTTGTTGTTTTTGGGCCAGTGTGAAGTTGACCATTTTGGTTGCAACTTTTTACTGATGTAAAATATACAGTCATACAGGAACACAGTTCTCAGCTTGTTTTGGATGTGTAGCCAACATAAAGAAGAATACGCAAGAGAAATTAGTATTTCAATGTAAATACTCTTAATTAAAATGAATCACAATTAAAAATATTTAGCAAAACTATCATCAGTGATATGGAATAAGCAGAAAGTTAAGGATTTTGAACATTAAATTGTTTTTGACGTAAAATACACTGCAAAAAAAAATATATATATATTTTCAAGACAAGTATTTGTGTCTTGTTTTCCAGTAAAAATATCGAAACATTCTTAATATGTGATTTATTTACTTGACAAGTGTCACGATTCCCTTGTTGTCTGCCCTGGGTCTCACTTGTCTTTGTCAGAAACTACACTTCCCATGATCCTCGGCCCTCATCACTGCCAGCCCTGTGTCATTGTGCTCACCTGATTGTAGTTTGTCTTCATCATGTCTCCAGTGTATATAAACCCTGTTTGTTCTCCATTCCCTTGTCGATCGCCGATGTATATGGATGCTTGTTTCCGTGGTCTTTAATGTTCATCCTGCCAGTTTTACCTTTGTATGTTTTTCGTGTTTTTGTTGTGTTTCCCCATTGCGGGTGTTTCCTTTGTTTTTGTTTTGTCTCTTTAGTTGTCCAATAAAGCCTACCCTGCATTTAGATCCTCGCCCCTCGTCTGCCTTCCTGTTCATCGTAACAACAAGAAAATGTGCATAAGATTTTAAGTCTTTTTAAATCGAAGTGAATTTGGTGAGATTTCTGCTTAATACAAGAAAAAACTGTTTGCCAATGGGGTAAAAAAATAAACTTAATTCTAAGGGAAAACAAGTAGATTTTTCTTAATCCATTGGCAGATTTTATTTTATTTTATGTCTTTTCTTGTTTGAAGTTCATGAAATTTGGTCAGATTTCTCTTAAAACAAGACATAATATCTTATGCCATTTTGTCTGACAAGTGAAAATGAATCAAGTTTTATGGAGTGGTGGTGGTGGTGGTGGTGTAGTGGGCCAAAGCACATATCTGTTAATCAGAAGGTCACTGGTTTGATCCCCACGGCCACCACCATTGTGTCCTTGAGCAAGGCACGTTGCTCTGGGGGGATTGTCCCTGTAATAAGTGCACTGTAAGTTGCTTTGGATATAAGCGTCTGCCAAATGCATTTAAATATAAGTTTTAAGAATGTTTAGATATTTTTATAGGAAATCAACACAAAAATACCCGTTTCGAAAAATAATTTCAAATTTTGTTTTGCGGTCTAAATAAAATGTCAAGATTCTGCACAATATCGCCAATCAAACGCAAGAAAATTAGTGACATTGACCATGCTCACTGCTTTGTACAAAAGGCCAGATTTCCTTTATTTCATTGAAGCAGACAAGATGCTCTTTGAATCATTCTCAAATCATGCTGGGAACATCAAGTTTTGCACACAATTGTGTGGCGTCAATGCCTGTTTGAGTGCATGCTGTCATTAAAGCGAAGGGGGGCATAAGATATTCTAAAATTCATGTTCATTTTTCAATTCAACTTGTCACTCAAATTGTTTTGAGAACACATTCTCAAAACGATACGTCCCCATAGTGACTTTTTGCCTGCACCACCAAAATGTCACTCTGATGGCCTATTCAATTCATTTCAATGGAATGATGAATTTTGCTGATAATATTATTTGTAATGACAAAATGAGTATTACATTTGCCATGTAATAAATCTAGTCTAATCTCAGACCTTTGGACCTCACTATAGACAGATGAGGGAACATAAGGAAAAGAGTAAGAATGATAGAATAGAATAGAATTACTTAAAGATTTTTAAACCAATTGAATATGGAATAGGAGGTGAAGCTTTTGCAAGATAAATTAGAGAAGTAATGAGAAGTTAACACAAGCCCACCAGCAGAGATATTTTTACACAAAGTGGACGAAACTGTGGCTGAAAGCAGAGATGGATGGGATTGGGGCCACTGAGGTGAGGCAACAAGACAGCACAAAAGCTGTCCCGCTGTAGAGAAGACACTAAAGCCACTTAAGTGTTGAAAGCATGACAGCGGATAGGACATGAAGGGTAACTGAGAGTCCGGTTGTCTCCTGTAGCTTTCCTTGGACAAAAACTGGAAAGTTTCTGATTAACTTCAAGAATTAATTTAATGTGAAAGTGTCCTTTCCCATATCCATTCTCATATTCTGTTGAGACCAACTTTACTGATTTTAGGTTTGGGTTCCCAGAGTGCTGTAAACACACATAATAATAATAATAATAGTAATTTCTAAATTATTCTCTTATTTTCTCTCCTTTTACAATTAAAGTTTGGTTTAGGGTTATGTTAATGAATGATCTCGCTGGACTGTCCATGTAAATGCTGATGATGTACGATAAGCAAGCTCCATCCAATGATGTTCTTAACAAAACAGATAATTGATTCTTACAAAATATATATAAATGGAAATTATAAGAATAATTTGATTCCTTCAAAAACAATTAACACACACACGCACACACATGTTGGTGCAGCTATCCTTATGAGGACTCCCCACAGACATAATAATATTTATACTGTAAGAATTATAGATTCTGTCCCCTAACACAAACCCTACCCCTAAACCTCACCCTCACAAAAAAAGTTCTGCATTTTTACATAAGAAAACATCGTTTAGTATGTTTTTTAAAGACATTTCAATAATAGGGACACTACAAATGTCCTCATAAACCACATTTATAGCATAATTCCCTTGAAATTACCAGTTTTTAACCTAAAAAAAGAAAGTCCAACGGGGTTGAAACGGCATGATGGTGAGTAGCCTAAATATTTGGGCAGTCTATCTCATTAAGGTGGTTGTTATTCACATATGACTCTGTATGACTCCTATTGTAGGTCCTGAAGTTTAGCAAATCATTAGTTCTTGATTAGTGCATGCCTTCATTCATCATTAGTTCTTGTTGTAAGTAAAAGTTCAGATATTATTTAGTAGTTATATAAAATTTTATATATAGGGTATATAAAATTAGATCATAAATACTTTGATAAGTAGATCGCATTTATGTAGCCAAGCCTCATTTTAAAGTGTTACCACTAATGTTATCAGAGATGTTGTTCAAGAATGTGTCTTTTAAAACACTGTCAAATGTCAAATGGAACACGACTGAAGCTTCTCGTTCACAATATCCAGAGGGGGTCTCAATTTACTAGGATCACATTGCAAGATCACTCAACAGCTGAGAGAATTACTCAAGACTGTATTAGTTGGGTGGATCCATAGCTGACTTGGTGTGTGTGTGTGTGTGTGTGTGTGTGTGTTTGTTATGTCTGTGTTTTGTGTGGATGGAAGAATAGACAGTATGATGTATCAGGGCTGTGCTGATGTGATCGATGACCTCCCATTGCCAAAAATCTATTTTCCCTTGCAGTGATGGAAAGGGTGCTGAGTTAGAACTAACGGAGGGTGATGCGTTGGGTCAGTAGCCAATAATCGCAGGTGTTAGGAGTGCTTATACATGGAGAATTTGGAGACGTGACTAATGGGGACTATTTTATGGTAAAGTTCAGTTTTTGAATCTAGTCAGCTCCATTGAATGGCCTTCAGAACAAATACTTGATGCACTGTAAAAAGTGAAAATGTGTAGTTGCTGCCTTAAGTATTAGTTCACCCAAAAATGAAAAGTCTCTCGTCATTTACTAACCCTCATGACATCCCAGATGTGCATGACTTCCTTTTTTCTGTAAAACACAAAGATTTTTAGAAACATATCTCTGCTCTGTAGGTCCATACAATGCATGTGAATGCACTTCGAAGCTCTAAAAATCACATAAAGCCAGCATAAAAGTAATCCATAAGACTCAAGTGGTTAAAACCACGTTTTCTGAAATGATATGAAAGGTGATAGGTGAGAAACAGATTAATATTTAATCGTTTTTTTTTTTTTTTTTTACTACAAATCTCCACTGCATGCATATCACCTCCCACTGGGCAGGAAAGATAATTTATAGTAAAAAAGGACTTAAATATTATTCTTTTTCTTACCGACACTTATCATATCACTTCAGAAGACTTGGAGTAAACCACTGGAGAAGTATGTATTACTTTTATTTCTCCTTTATGTGCTTTTTGGAGCTTCAAAGTTTTGGTCACCACTGTATGGACCTACAGAGCTGAAATATACTTAAAAAAATCTTTGTTTGTGTTCAGCAGAAGAAACAAAATCATACACATCTGGGATGTCATAAGGGTAAGTAAATGACGAGAATTTGCATTTTTGGCTAAACTATTCCTTTAAGGAGTTGTTTCTCTCTGATGTGATTTTTAAAGCTGATTTTTGTTTTTCAGCTTGATATGAGGAGTCAACTATAAGTAAACCTGTATATGTTGATTTCACTTAAAAGTGTAACACTGTGGCTCTGTGGTGATATTAAAACATTTGTCTGTTTGTTTGAGCGACACGTCAAACCCAGTACAGCACAAATGGCTCAGCCTGTGGTGTGAGTTTAGGGTGGGACTATGTGCTTGTACAACCTATGGAAGATGGGGTGAGTTTTCAAGAATCTGTTTGAAAACAGAGACTTCAGCTTTAAAAATCACTTTCACTGGTGTAAACTAGTGCAGTCAGGTTGATTCTGTCAGGTTAAACAGTATTTTTGACTTAAAAAAGAAAACTAGCTAATGTAGATGTTACCACATGAAGCACATTTTTAGGTAACCTGAAAAAACACTTTTAATTTGTACATATCTTTGCAATGAAGAAATAGAATTCACAGTTCACAGGCATCAGGGTTTTCCTTTGTTGATATTCCAAAGCACAAATATCTGTAATCCTTTTAGGGGTCCTTACAGTTTTTTTTATTCGCTTTGGTACTATTTTCACAAGTAAGGTGTACATTTTCAAAACTCTTAGTACAAAAATCCAAACTGATCACACTTGTAACACAGCTAGTCATTCTTTCAAAACATGATCCCATGCTTTCATTACAGTTATACATTTTTCAGTCCACATAATCATTGTTTCAAAAGCAAGATTATTGTAATATGTAATGAGAACATTTGGTTTAATCACATAAACACAACAGTATGATCTTCTTTCAACTTAGTACTTTTAACAATCAGTTCATCCAAAAGCAAAGAATGCAAGATACATGTTTCAAATCGGCCTTAGAAGTGCTGAAATTAATATGCTACAGTACTATAAAAGACAGATTACACAGTTTTCACATTAGGCAATACACTTACATTACCCAACATTTACATAATCTATAATTTCCAAAATATCCATCATATGTGTAATCAAGTGAAGGATCAATGAAGACATCCTCTACAATCATTTGGGCAAATTACTGTAGTTTTTATTTTTCAGATATAATTGTAACATAGGTATACTTTCTATAATGAAATGTAACTAAATGAGAACAAAACATAACATTTAATGCACACATTAAATTAATTTGGATCAAGCCTGTCTTGAGCATTTGGCCATAGATTCTCGTCCACATCACAATGAATGTTATCATTGTTCATGCACCTTGGGAAAAACCTTTTGGCGTGACGAATCCATGCTTGACATTGGTCTACACTGATGTCATCACATGCATCATCCATGGCTTGAAGGAGGGTGGCACGCTCAAGGGGTTGGCGATCATAGACCTTCCACCTCCATGCTGAAAAAAATTCCTCAATAGGGTTGAGGAAAGGAGATTATGGAGGCAGGTAGAGGGTCATGAATCGGGGATGGGCTTCAAACCATGCTTGAACTACCTCTGCGTGGTGGAACCTCACATTGTCCCACACAATTACATAGGTGACCCCTTCACCTTGACAGGCCGGCTCAATTTCATTGAGAAACTCAATAAGATGTGCAGCATTATAGGAGCCAAGTAATGGCCTACATCCTACGACACCATCTTCAGAGCTGCGCACATGGAGATGTTTCCTCCACGTTGTCCAGGCACTTGGACAGTGGCCCGTTGGCCGATGATGTTCCGTCCACGGCGACGAGTTTTGGCCAGGTTAAAGCCCGCTTCATCAACAAAAATGTACTTGTGATGGTTCACATCAGCGTCAAGCACCATAACCCTCTAAAAAATATATTTTGGTTAGTTCTTTTTACAGTGTTGTTCCAATATACATATGACGAAGCATCAAATAGTAACAGTAATACAATATATAGTGCTGTACCTGAACATACTCAGCCCTTAGTTGTTTCACCCTGTCATTGTTTCTCTCAAAAGGCACCAGGTAAATTTGTTTCATTGATACCTGGTGCCTCTTTAAAAGGTGGCCTACTGTTGGTAGGCTGATGGATGCCACATTGGCAAAGGTGTCATTGTTCTCCTCAATTGCCTGCTTTATTTCTGACAGCCGTATATCATTCCTGGCCCTCACCAATTCCACCACTGCCCTCTCTTGCTGGTCGGTCAGCACACGGCTACGGCCACCACTATGGGGTTTTCTGTCAATTCTAAGCATAAAAGAGTATACTGTCAATAAATCATACTGTACCAATACTGTAACATGTCTGATGAATTTACATGCATTACAATTTACTGTAAATTTAATATAGTATACATCCTCCACACTTACCGGTTTTCCTGGCGAAAAGTTCGGATGATAGAATTGACAGTTGATCTTTTTAGATTTGGATCAACTAATCTGGCAGCCTCTGCCATAGTAAGGCCTCGGTTCACCACATGATCAACGATGATGGCCCGGACTTCATTAGAGACAACAGTTCTGCCTCCCTCTCTCTGATGACCAACCCTTTGATGGGCCCCATGCCCACCTCTCTGACCTAGCCCATGCCCACCTCTCTGACCTAGCCCATGCCCACCTCTCTGACCTAACCCATGCCCACCTCTCTGACCTAGCCCATGCCCACCTCTCTGACCTCTCTGATGGATCCCTTGTCCACGAGCTCTTCCTATTCCTTGCTGTCTATCCTGCTCCATGTTGAAAGAAAATGCCAGTGTTTACACCCCCACTTTTACAGTATATAGTGGCCAATTGTGGTTACCACTATGTGAAATCAATTAGCAATAACGAGTATTCATCATGTGTGGTTACACGTAATTTACGTAAATGTTCATACAAACACACATTTTATTTCTGTAGTTCTCAAAATCCATATACTGTATATTGCTGAAATGAAAATCTATAGGTTTACCAAATGATTAATTGATTAATCATTAAGATCAGTTGGATTAAATAATAGACAAATGTATTAAACTGAACAAAAAGAGATGCAAATCAAAAGTTTGATAGTAAGAGCTATATGAAAGGCAGTTACTGTGAATGAAACAATAATGTAGATGAAACACTTATTTTGTGTTGTGAAAAGGATACTTTGTGATTTTGTGAATTGTATTAACACAATTGAAAACATGATGAAATATTTGAAAAAAGTGCACTTTTGATGATCTGTTGTGATATTAGCACTAAGAGTTTTAAAAATCTACACCTTACTTGTGAAAATAGTACCAAAGCGAATAAAAAAAACTGTAACATTCTGCTGACTCAAAAGGTACAAATCAATGACAACCGGTACTAAAACAAAAGTCTTTTCCAGGGGGAAATGTGTCTGAAGGTGAATAGATCTGTGAACCTCCAAGAAGCACCAATAAAATGCATAAAAACAGAACCTACAACTTGTGTTATATATTACAAGTTGTGGCAGGGGGCGGAGGGCGGGGCCGGGTCGTAATCCTACACACCCGGTCCCACCCTTGCCCTCCGCCCTGCCACACAAGTCTTTTAAAACCATACAATCGCTTTGTGTGAGGAAAAGGCAGAATTTAAGATTAGTTGTGCCAGGTTTAACATCAAACATCATTGATTCTCGCATGTCTCATTACCAGCGAATGGAATGCAATGCATTTTAGTGCTTTGAATTGAACAGCAGGGCAAATTTTAAGAGCGAAAAATAACTGAAAACGTGAAAAAGCTGGAAGAAAGTGCACAAGTCATATGGAATGACACCATCATGTTTGGTATGACATAAAGGATAAACAATGAATATTTAAATTTTTGGGTGAACTATTTATTTTAAAGTAGAACTCCATAGAGCAACTTAATTTCAGTGCTTTCAAATATAAACAATTGCCAGGATGAATCAAACTGCAAATACGTGGTATAAAATATGTTACTGTATTAGTGTGTTATGCCACATGGTCTAAATCACAAGCTAGTTAACATGTTCAAAGAATGTTTTTTTATTTATTATAATTATAAACAGAAGGCATTAAAAACAATGTCTGTCCCTCATTTTCAAAATAATTTACAAGTCATCAATCATTTGTATACTTCTAATATGTACAAAATAATCTTTCAAACTCCTGAGAACTAAATAGAAAAGAAAAACATGAGAAGAAAAAGCACATTTTAACAAATTGTGAACATTCTCTGCTCAATGTTGTCTGGCCTCATATAAAAATATGTATATTCCATAGACAAATATCTCCCACCAGAATATATACAACAAAAAAATAAAATAATATATGTACTGCAACTGGTCAACGTAACACTTACAAGTGCGACTGTTCTAAATTTCCAATGAGATTTCACCATTTCAGGTGCTTTCAAACTTAAAAGACAAAAGAAATTACAAATAAAATAACAATTCCAAAAGACAATTAATAGCAAAAACAAATAACACTTTGGGAGCAAAGTGTGTCTTCATTGAATCTTGACAGTCTAAGCATCTGATGCATATCTATACTGCCAATGGTGCGTTTCTTGTAAATATTATAAACACCGATGCACAAAAGTTTGGAATAATGTACAGATTTTGTTCTTATGGAAAGCGATTGGTACTTTTATTCACCAAAGTGGCATTCAACTAATCACAATGTAGCTGTCAGTTTTTCCAGATACTCGCATGACATTTCATCCCACACTTCCTGTAGCACTTGCCATCTTGTCAGGCACTTCTCACACACCTTACAGTCTAGCTGATCCCACAAAAGCTCAATGGGTTTAAGATCCATAACACTCTTTTCCAATTATCTGTTGTTCAATGTCTGTGTTTCTTTGCCCACTCAAACCTTTTTTTTTTATTTTCTGTCTCAAAAGTGGCTTTTCTTAGCAATTCTTCCCATAAGGCTGCACCCCTGAGTCTTCTCTATACTGTTGTACATGAAACTGGTGTTGAGCGGGTAGAATTCAATGAAGCTGTCAGCTGAGGACATGTGAGGTGTCTATTTCTCAAACTAGAGACTCTGATGTACTTATCATCTTGTTTAGTTGTACATCTGGTCTTCCACATCTCTTTCTGTCCTTGTTAGAGCCAGTTGTCCTTTTCTTTGAAGACTGTAGTGTACACCTTTGTATGAATTCTTCAGTTTTTTGGCAATTTCAAGCATTATATAGCCTTTAATCCTCAAAACAATGATTGACTGACGAGTTTCTAGAGAAAGCTGTTTCATTTTTGCCATTTTTGACCTTATTGATCTTAAGACATGCCAGTCTATTGCATACAGTGGCAACTCAAAAACAAACACAAAGACAATGTTAAGCTTCAATTAATGAACCAAATAGCTTTCAACTGTGTTTGATATAATGGCAAGTGATTTTCTAGAACCAAATTAACAATTTAGCATGATTACTCAAGAGTAAGGTGTTGGGAGTTATTGCTGCTGGAAATTGGGCCTAGATTTGATAAAAAAAGTATTTTTTCAAATAGTGATGATGCTGTTTTACATCAGTAATGTCCTGACTATACTTTGTGATCAGTTGAATGCCACTTTGGTGAATTAAAGTACCAATTTCCTTTCGAAACAGCAAAATCTGGACATTATTCCAAACTTTTGGCCACCAGTGTATATATAAAAAGGAAGTAGGGTAGTCTTTAACACTATAACCAAAATGTGTCAACATTCACTCAGATTTTGACAGTTTCTGAAAATGTATCAACTCATAACATCTAACTTAATTTCCATGGATATGCATGAAAGAATCTGAACTGTCTGATATCAACAGTATTTTTTTTTGTTGTCTTTTAAGAACGCATTCTGGACGAAATAAGAAAAGCATGCAATGATAATGTAGATGCTAAGATGTCCTACAGATATGGCCTTTTTAACAAGAGTTAAGACTACCTTTATGATAATTGTTAGTGATACAATCTAAAGAAGAGAAACAGAGCAATATGTTAAAAAAAATGTCCTGAAAAATTAATATTGACAGGAACACAGCTGTATCAACAGTGCTGCAGATTTATGAACAATGAATCAAACTGCAACTGCTGTATCTTTTTCAACAGGCGCGCCTGACCGTTGAGACCTACAAAGAAAAACAACCTTGTATGCTTGCAAACAGATGCTCAGCACATCTCTAAGATCGAATGAAATGAGGTCTATTTGCAGGAGGGCAGAAAATATTAATGACAATGTTCGATCTTTGTGCAGCATGCTAAAGGAAGCACATGCAGCAGATGTACTGCTTGCCAGACAGTTTATTCTAGGAAATCTGTATGTCTCGCACAGGGATGGATGTGCATGAGTAGCAAGGGTGGAGAGAGGGAAAGAAAAAAGAAATCAAAACGAAATTAAAAGGAGTGCACTAAATTGGCAAATGCCACAAGGCTTTGGTGAAACCTCAGGGGCAGACCATGGTCCTTTTGATCTGTCAAATTAAACGTCAACCCCCAAATTCCCCTTATGACAGGTCTTCAATACAGCCACATGAAATCGCTCTTTCAGGACTACTCTGATTGCTCACTAACTTGTTCATTTATGAAAAAGAGATATGCTGAAAGAAGGGTGTGTGTTGAAATGTCAAAATATAGACCAGCTGGGTTAAAAAATAATACACATTTGCAAAAAAATATTTTCTAAAGCAGTATTGTTGCCTTATTTGTCAGTAAAAATGTCTATAAATATTTTTCATTGAGAGGAAAAAATTGTGTATTATAATAAGACTTGCTTTCAGAGAATATATCTAGGATTACCTTTTTTTCTCACCCAACTAGCAACATGTCTCTTGTTTTGTGTTGGCTGAGGATTAAAACAAAAAAACATATATCCCAATGAAACTCATCTTAAACAATTTTGTTTAAGAAAAAGTTAATTTATCTTGTTTTAAGTAGGTTTAGATATTTGTATCAGAAAAAAAAAAAGTATTTTCAAGATGTTGAATGTTAATGTATTTTTGCGCGCGCACACACACACACACACACACACACACACACACACACACACACACACACACACACACACACACACACATATACACACACATATTCCCTGCAGTCAAAACATAAGACTTTCAAACTCTGCTCTCTCAGCTATTAATGGAGAAGTCATATAACTAAAAAAAGCTACACCTGGTTTTAGTTGCTACTGTAACAATCATGTAATTAATTGTAGCTTAATTTTACCAGACTTGTTTTCTTTGTGTAAGTCCATCTGTGATCTTAAACCACGTACACCTCTCCCTTTACATCCTGGAGTCTCACAGCAGTCCACTGAACGAAAACCCATCCCAAACAGATTTGCAGTAAATTACAGGCATTCGCTACATACAAATCGTGACGATGAAATCGAAAACTGAGCTAGAAGCATACATATTTACAATGTATAATTTCTCAACCTCTGCTGATTTAAATAATACTTTCTCCATAGATTTTTTAATTATTGTTGTCCAGTAAAGTTCCCCTGCTTTTTTTCTCATTCAAACATACCATTCCCTGCGTGAAATCACGGATCCATCCACATGGGACACATAATCACTGTCTGTGCCATTCTCATAGCAGTCATCCTGCAGGTAGGGGGAGCCATTGAGTAGTGGAGGCCCGCTTGGGTTTACGTTGTGATGGTTGTGGTGGTCAGAATAATATGTGCCCACTCTCTGAAGGCTAAGATTGTCACACCAGCCCTCCATGTCTTTATGGTCATTGTCATAATCGGGATAGATAATGTCTCCTTCGGGTTTGGGCTTCAAATCCTGGCTGCCATTGCCCGAGTCGTCTCTGTACACATCCTGCAGCTCATGGGGTTGAATTACGTCCAGTTGCGACTCTTTCTGCATGTCGGAGGGGCCCATGTATTGCTTGGTGTAGTAGTCGCCTCGAAATGTTCTCCTTTGACGCATGTAGAAAACTCCCGCCAATGCCATAAGCAACACAAGAACAAGGGTCCCACCAACAACGCCACCTACAATGGTTCCCAGGCTGCTATCAGGTGAAGGAGCCTGAGTCGGGGAGGTGAAGTGAGCACGTCGCTTGATAGGAGCCGAAATGGTTACGCTGGTGTCAGGAAGAAAGTTCATGGTGGTAGTGGGTACTGCAGTGGTAGGTGGTGGCTCTGAAAGGTAGAGGGCAAAAATGAAACAAGACAGATATAAATATAAGCATTTGGAACATTTATGATTGTCATCGCATTAAATAAAAAATATCAAACCAAATGGAATCCATTTTAAAGAGTACACTTTTCAAGCAAAATGTTCATAAATGTTTAAATGTGACTTAAATGTCCAGATATATTTTGGGGCCTCTGTAGAGACAATCAGTGTTTTTTTTTTAAATATATATAAACATATCAATCTTCCATTAAATCTAACAGAATAATCATTCAAGATATTTGCTGTTTGCATCCTGATGTGATGTTGTACTTTTCAGGGGACGTTCAAAATATTGCTCCTTCTGCTGATATCAATTTGGAACTGACTGGTGTATCCATTGTATGAGATGTATACTGCAAACAAAATATGCTTTTCAAAAAGTCATTCTAAATTTCCCTTTAGAACAGGAGCTTCCTTGCTCGCACATGCTTTTTCAAAGGTCAGGGCTTTGTGGTGGCCACTCCAATACCTTGACTTTGTTGTCCTTAAGCCACTTTGCAACAACTTTGGAGGTGCTTGGGGTCATTGTCCATTTGGAAGACCCATTTGTATATACATCCACATCATTTATCAGATGTTTGGAAATTGCTCTGCTCCCAAGAATGAACCAGACCTGTGGAGGTCCACAATTTTTCTTTGAGAACTTTGGTGATTTCTTTTGACTTTTCCATGATGTCAAGCCTTAAAATACATCCACAGATGTACACCTCCTATCAAAAGCTAATTGGCTAATTGTCTAAAGTCTTGACAAAAAATGTTTGGCATTTTCCAAGCTGCTTAAAGGCCAGTTAAATTAGTGTATGTAAACTTCTGACCCGCTGGAATTGTGATATAGACAATTCAAAGTGAAACAATCTGTTTGTAAACAATTGTTGGAAAAATTATTATTGTCATGCACAAAGTAGACGTCCTAAATGACTTGCCAAAACTATAGTTTCCTAATCTTAAATCTGTGGAGTGGTTAAAAACATGAGTTTGAATGACTTCAACCTAAGTGTATGTAACTTCTGACTTCAACTGTATTTCGCAACTAACTTGCAATTTTATGTTTCAATCACATCTGTTGATAGAGAGCCCAGAATTAAGTAGAAAACATTTAACTAAAATGTTGTCATTTAGTTTTCCTTGGTAAAAACGCATGGTAAAAAGCACAGCTGCAAATAACTGGTTGAATGGAAACACTTGTGAGAGTGAGCGTTGCTCCAAACTTTATTTACGTCATTCCAGAAACCTCACGGGCCAAGTGTGGACAGTTTGCCGTGTTCAGCCAGCTCTCAAAAAGGCATCATGTTAATTGTTTTCAGCATGGGACTCATGAATGCAAATATTCAGTAACAGGAAATGTAGAGACAACAAACACACACCTGACACACACTTAAAACAACACAACGATAAACACAGCAAAACATCCTGTAACTAATTTCACATAAGAGACGACTATAATGCTTGTAAAAAAGTATTTGTAACAAACACTGTCTAGTGCGAGATTGCATCATTTGTGGAAAAATTTTTAAATGTTATGTTCTCATGAACTAAACCTTCAACTCACTGTGGACGTCCAGCTGGACAGAATGTTAAAAAGTCAAAATAACAAAAAAAGGAAACAAAATGTGCTCTAATAGTAACCATACTATACAGTGTGTTTAATTCTTGAATGAGTGTCTAACCTGTGCTAGATGATCTTTTGAAAAACGTCATGTTGAATGAAAACATTTTGTCACATTATATGGGCTTCAGTCCCCCATGGAGTAAACATCATCACTGCTATCTATGAATTTCTAAGTTTAAAAGAGACCTCTTACCTACTATCAAGATTCTTACATCCTGAAAGTGCTGCCCAATATCGTTTTGAACGTCACACCTGTATTGTCCAGAGTCACTCTGCTCTACAGGACGAGTAAACACTAGACTGCCATTAGATGAATCCACACCTGCAGGCATTGGTGCGTCCAGCCTGGGAGATGATAAAAGACAGGATGATCAGTTTAAAATTGGTTGACAAGGTTGTTTTTTTGCTGTTGCAGGTAGCTACTCTGAAGCAACCTGGGGTTTTGTACCTTGCTCATAGAAGTATGACACAGAATGATTCAGAGTCTCTGTAACTTCCCAGTTCACATAGGCTTTGCTCACATTTTTTTAATCCAAACTTTAGCACTAACAATCTGCACTATGTTTAGCAAGTTATGAAATCAGGTAAAGGTATATTAGTTGCCATTGTAATGACCTTATACAACAAATTATGAAAAACTTGCATTCTAAAGCCAGGCCTACATTAATACATTTTAGTGTGAACAAAAAAGCATGTCAGGCTGTCAGTGTAAACGAACCCATACTGACCCAACAAGCGATCAAATCTGCAACCTATTATCCTAAATTAAAGAGAGTTTACCCTCATGCCATCCCAGATGTGTATGACTTCGTTTCTTCTGCTGAACATACACAGATTTTTTGAAAAATCTTTCAGCTCTGTTGGACCTCATAATACAAGTGAATGGTGGCCAGAAATGTAAAGCTCCTAAATGCACATAAAGACAGCACAAAAGGAATCCACAAGACTCCATTGGTTAAATCCATATATTCAGAAGTGATATGATACAGTAGGTGTGGGTGAGATACAGGTCAATATTTGAGTAATTTTTTACTATAAATTCCTTCCTGCCCAGTAGGTGGCGACATGCACAAATAATATGAATCACCAACACCAAAAGAAGAAGAATGTGTAAGTTAAAAAGGACTTAACTATTTATCTGATTCTCCCCCTCACTTATCATATCACTTAATACGTAGTCTTTTGGATTACGTTTATGCTGCCTTTATGTGCTTTTGAAGCTTCAAAATGTCTCCATTCACTTGAATTGTATGGATTTACAGGACTGAAATATTCTTCTAAAAGTATTTGTTTGTATTCTGAAAAAGAAAGAAAGCCATACACATCTGGAATGCCATCGCGGTGAGTAAATGATGAGAGCATTTTTAGTTTTGGGTGAACTATCTCTTTAAGGGCCATTTTCACATGAAGTGCTATTTTTAATGACCCCTGATCCAGACATTGCTTTACTACCACCCATAATGCCCACTAAATCTGCTGGATCATCCATACATCCTCAATACCTGCCAAACCTCTAGATATCCTGCTTTCCCAATTGTAACACCCCTGTTCTTTAGTATTACTGAGTTAGTACTTAATATGAATACACTTTTGGTCTTCTCAGTGTATTTGAAGGATGCAGAGATGAATGGACATCTTACCTATTATCATTATGTGCAGTAAACCTTAGTGTAAGTGGGAGCACATACCTGGTCCAGAGGAATAAATGAGCAGGTGGGTTGGCGTTGGCTATACAGTCCAGCTTTACATTTTCTTGTCCCACATACCACACCTCCTCCTGGCCCAACACCATAACATCTGGAGCAACTGTAACAGAATTTAAATAATTGTTCCATTTAGCTTAAAACAAAATAAAAAATCTGAATATTCCCTGGCTATTCACCATTATATTGTTTGAAACCTTTTTCACTCTGAAAGGAATCTGTGTTATGATAAATAGAGGACCCAGATGCAGGAAACAGTTCAAATTATATTTAATGGAATATAGAGGGGTTTAACAGCAGACAATCCAACAGCAAGAGTAATCCAAATGTTGATGATGATGATGATGATGAAGATGACAACGAAGCTTGGCAGGCAATGAAAGTAGTGATGTGGGATGAAGAAGGCAGAGATGACCAAATTCAGGGGGTACTGAGAGAGCTATATGACTGGAGCACAGGAAAACAGGTAAAGGCAAATCCAACTAAACACAAGAAAAGACCGTAAGCATGAGAGAGACAAAGCACAACACACAAGAACGATCCGACAAACACAACTCACACAAAGGGCTGCTTGTAAAGGGGAAAGGCAGAGGCTGGTAATAAGCATTACTGAGCAATGCCTCCGCGTAATTAACGCCACACCGGGGCTGAATAATCCCATGATAATACCCCCTCCCTACGTACGGCCCCAGGCACACTCAGGGCTGGTGACCTGGCGTTGGTGGAAACTGTCAATGAGGGAATGATCAAGTATGTCCCGTGCAGGGATGTAACATCTCTCCTCTGGTCCGTAACCTTCCCAGTCCACCAAATACTGGAACCTACACCCCCTCCGCCTGGAATCCAGAATACGCTTGACCAAATAAGTGGGTTCCCCATCTACGAGACATGGTGGTGGAGGAACAGGAATGGGCGGATTTATCAGAGAGTAAAAAACGGGCTTAATTTTAGAGACGTGGAAATTGTGGAAATTCAAAAGACGTTGTCAATGACAGCAGTCGCTGTCTCTCTAGAAGAAGGTAATTTAGGTAGAGGAATTAAATGTGCTACATCGAGAACCAGTCCACTAAGGTCAAAACGAGTGTAAATCCCTGGGAGTGAGGGCAGTAACAAAATCGAGGGAAATATGGGACCAGGGTCACGAAGACAGCAGCTAAAGATGTCCCGCTGGGGACAAACTGGAAGTCTTAGAACAAGCATAGACGAAAAGGTGACCACAAACTGACAAACATCACAGGCCATACATGACCACCAAAATCTCTGTCAGACCAGAGCCAGGGTGTGCCCAAATCCAGGGTGACAGGGTACTTTAGAGGAATGACACCAACGGATAACATCTGGACGGACAGACCCTGGCACATAAAAACAGCCCAGTTTTAAGTAGGGGCGTTACCCCTTGTCAGGCCATGTGGACCTTCAACTCAATCTCCTAGGACACTGCCACCACCACCAACTTGGCAGGAAAGATCCAGAAAGCTTGGTCGCTTGGAACGATCAAAAATACGAGACATTGACTAATGCCTGGAAGACTGCAGGGGCATTGACTAAGCTGAAAGGCATCACCAGAAACTGAAAGTGCCCCCTAGGGGTGTTAAAAGCAGTCTTCCACTCATCTCCCTCTCTGATGTGGACCACATCAGTGAAATAGTTGGCAGCCCGCAGATGCTCGAAGGCTGATGACATCAATGGGAAAGTGTACTGCCCTACAAAGGCAAAACGCCGTAACATCATGTTTGGTCAAAAATGAGTTAATGTCATTTCTGGGGTATTCAAGACCTCCTTTATCATGTGAATAAATATCGTGAGTCAATTTGATTGTTTTAACGAGAAATTAAAGGGCTATGACAACCGTAACATCCAAAACCATACGAGAAACCACAGCAGAATGCCGTAACAGTTGTTACGGCTCTTAGCCTTTGTTCCGGCACGCTTAAGTTGAGTTAAGGTGTTCTGACTTTGTTTCGCCTGGCATCAAGAGAGATGTTACGGTGCCGCTGTGATGATACTGTACTGTGGCTTTGTCATACTGTAAAAGATTACCGCTGTTTTATTGTCACCAAACCGCGTAACATACACACGACACATCTTTGAAATAAACTGTCAATGTCAGTGACAGCCTGGAGCTAGCTAAATTTAATCTGTATCACGTAAATTAGCGCTAACGTTGACGCTGACACTCGCCTCACATCAGATGCTGAAAACCAAATATTAAATACAGAGGCATCCTACCTTTCATGCAATTCGATATAATCCATAGAAGATATAATCCATAGCAATGCATGTCATCTGCTGTATCCACAACAATCCATACGTGTTTGAGCCATATTTCCTTCTTGCAGGTGTTCACGTCAGATTTTACAGCTGGTTAACGCTAACGTCCGAACAAAGTAGGCTAACCTAAATAGTAAAAGTAATTCCAACTTTTTTTCTGTATACTCTGTCTATATTATCTCAGAATTAAAAAGTAGTAATCCAAGTCGAGTTCGTTGACTGAGCATCTTGAGCAGTTTGGTGGCCCTTAACCCTTAACCCTTTAACTGTCATCTCTCCCCCTTTTTTCGCATAGACATGAAAATCACTATCCAAACTTAAATGGTTGTATTTCAAGAATGCTTTGTCATATATACCTATGGACAAGTTGTGTTCCAAATTTTAGGTTGATATCTCAAAAAATTAGCTTTCAGTAAGATTTTATTTGAGCAGTAAAAAACTTGGAATGAGCAGTCTCTAATCTCTAATGTATTGGTCCAATGTTTAATTAATTATTACTCTATATCTTGCATTTAAATACATATACCTTTGTATTCAGTTATAATTAAATTATCTTTATTGTGAAAATATGTATTGTATTTATTCATACTGTACATACTGTACTGCAAAGTAACTTATCTGTTATACTGTTTAACTGTGTTAGTGTTGCCGCACTATCCTGATCATTATAGCACTAAATAGGAACAACCAAAGGTCTTCTATATAATTTAAAACAAAACCATGATGACTAGACCTTGGTTAGGTGTTCTTATAATGGATGTAAGTATGGTGAACAGCAAGTAAATATTGATTATATGTCAGTTACGGCCTTTTGCCTTTGCATGACTCCTGATTTTTGGCACATGATACAAAGGCAGAGTACAGTAACTGCCAAACAAGGGTCAAAGGTCAATTTTGAGCTCAAGCTTTTTGCATACAAACATTTCTTCAGTATAGCAACTAGTTGTGAAATTTTGGGAGTCCTACCTATAATACTTTTGTCTGGACAAAACAGAAACTTTAAAGTCATTTTTCTCAGTTTCACACTCTAGTGAGTTAAGGTCTTTTGCTTTTGCAGGGCAGTGTAGGTGTTCTTAATGGTGAAGTAATTCAGCCTCCGATAGTCAATACAGGGCCGTAGGGAGTCATCATTTTTTTTCACGAAAAAGAATCCCACAATTGCAGGAAAGAAGAGGGCCAAATGATCTTGGCTGCCAGAGAATCAGAAATGTATTTCTCCATGGCCTCCCTTTCAGGGGTCGTGAGCGAGCATAAACCACCCTTGGGGGGAAATGTACCTGATTTAAGCTCTATAGCACAATCATAGGCACGATGATGAGGAAGAGATGTAGCCCAAGACTTACTGAGCACCCCTCTCAGGTCGTGGTACTCCATGGGCACACTGGAAACATTGATGAGTTCATCCTGCAACACAGAACAAGAAAAAGGGGAAGGCGCAGACAAAATTCAAGAAGCATGACAGAAAGTACTCCAAGCCAATATCGTGTTACCAGACCAGCAAATGTGAGGATTGTGTGTGGATAACCATGAATGTCCTAGGATGACTGGGGTGAGCAGAGACTCAGTTATGTAAAATGAGGTGAGTTCAGAAGGATTACTTGAGACTGTAATGTTTAAGGCGGTGGTGCAGTGAGTTATTTCCATAAAGTGAGTGCTTCATCGAGTATTGACCAGAATATTGACATTGAGAGTAGAAGTTGGGATCTTGAGAGCCTTGGCCAGGGAAGTATCAATGAGATTGGCCTCAGGACCACAGTCGACAAGGGCTTGACAGGAGTGATGCAGAGAACCCCACTGCAGTCGTACTGGGAGGAGAGTCGAAGATGAGGAAGATCCACAGTAGAGACACAGACCTTGTGTGCATTCCTTGTGTGTATTGGGTTCTTCTCCTCGTGGAACAACTGAGCCCACCTGCATGGGTTCTCCCTCAGATAACTGGCTGACCGCAACCTGACTCAAAACTCACCTGGAAGTTGACAAAGCATATGGCAGATGCTCATGAGCTCCAGTAGATCATAGACATGAGTGACGCTGAAGACGTGCATCCACTCTAATAGCAAAATCAACCAGTCCATCAAGAGTCTTTGGTAGATCCAGAGCAGATCTAAGCGTCCGAAACTCTCTGCCATGAGCTGCATGGTCGAAGACCTTCCAAAGTTCCTCAGTGAAGGACTGGAACAAGGAGCAACATGGATGTTTCTATTCCCACACTGCCATCCCCTACAGACATGCCCAACCAGTCAGCAGTGAAATAACATAGCCACCTTTTATTGCTTGGTGGGAAATGCAGACGGCTGCAAGGACAAAAGACAGAGAGGATAAAAAAACTCTGCAATAGCTAGGCTCCCGAATAGGATGCTGGAGGGTTGATCCAAGGCTAAGATCATGGAGCAGTGGGTGGTGCTGACGCCGGCGGGGGTTGCAGTGTCAGTGTGGGCACAGTGGACTCATCTTGAGATGAGTCACCGGACGAGGGAGGAGAGCTCGGTGAATTGCGCTACCAAAACTTAGATGGCTCTTACGTGGATCTTGTGGCCTCCTCTTGCTGAGCGAGACGGGAATTCTTACAAGAGAGAAACTGCTATATCATGGTGAGTCCTGCTGGGTCCATGATGTTGGTCGGATTATTATGTTTTGATAAATAGAGTACCCAGATGCAGGAAACAGTTCAAATTATATTTAATGGAATATAGAGTGGTTTAACAGCAGACAATCCAACAGCAAGAGTAATCCAAATGGTGATGATGATGAAGATGACAACGAAGCTTGTCAGGCAATGAATGTAGTGAGGTGGGATGAAGAAGGCAGAGATGACCAAATGCAGAGGGTACTGAGAGAGATAAATGACTGGAGCACAGGAAAACAGGTAAAAGCAAATCCAACTAAAAACAAGAAAAGAGTGTGAACATGAGAGAGACAAAGCACAACACACAAGAATGATCCGACAAACACAACTCAAACAAAGGGCTGCTTATAAAGGCAGGCAGCAGATGGTAACACACAAAACAACAAAACAAAAAAATAAACCGGGGCTGAATAATCACATTACAATCTGGGCCTGTCAAGCTCCTCTTTTCTTTCCTATGATAATTTATGTCTATGCAGTTAAACTTAAAATGTATTATTTTAATATGATATTGTTTAATGTTAGACAATACAAACACTGTGCATTAAAAACAGTGTTACATTAAAATTTTATCATATCACAATAAGACCAAACCACAATAACACAGAAACCTGAAAATGACACGATGAAAACAATACTGTAGAGTCCCAGAGACTGCAAGGGGAGATGTGACTGACTAACCGAATTTAACAGAAACATCAGGATACTGATGCATAGCTGGGGCTGAGAAAATAAAATGAAGAGTGAGATGGAAGAAATATCCAGGAGTGAAACAGGGAGTGCTGAGATCCAACCCCAGCAGTCTATACAAAACAATATCATCAAATTCTTATCAACATGGGAAGTGTTCATCTTATTATTGAACCATGCAAACCACAGTATCTGCAATTACCTGAACTCCTCAATATGTCCAGAAGTTTCAAACTTACAATGTTTGAAGCAGTCAGCGTTTTATTTAATCTTGAACAATAAAAATAAGGAATAGTTCAACCAAAAAGAAAATGATCTCATCATTTACTCACCCTCATGCCATCCCAGATGTGTATGTCTTTCTTCTGCAGAACACAAATTAAGATTTTTAAAAGAATATCTCAGCTCTGCAGGTCAATACAATGTAAGTGTATGGTGACTAAAACTTTGAAGCTCCAAAAAGCACATCCACAAATGTAATCCATACACTCCAGTGGTTTAATTCACGTCTTCTGAAGTTATCCAATCAGTTTTGGGTGAGAACCGACCCAGTGTAATCAAGCTTGAAATCATGATCACCAAGGAAGTCAAGATTTATTGTAAAAAGGAGTTATATTTGGCCTGTTCTCTCCCAAAATCCATTGGATCACTTCTGAAGACATTGATTTAACTATTGGAGTCTTATGGATAACGTTTATGCTGCCTTTATGTGCTTTTGGAGCTTCAAAGTGCTGGTCACCATTCACTTGCAGATGATACGAGAATTTTCATTTTTAGGTGAACTATTCCTTTAAAAACTTTTCCTCCTCAAAAAACGCTACAAACCTTTTAATTCTGAAATGACATCAGCTAAATGGATACATTCAACACATGACAGCCCATATTTGAACATTATCAAGGCCTATTTGGTATTAAGACACCCAGTTACGACATCAATCTTGAGTAAAATAATTAATTGATATAATAATTGTATGACATGACCCCTTTAAAGAAACAATAGGTATTGATACAAGAATGGGGTTTACAGGCTTAAAAAAACGTTTTCTCACTTTTAAACATTTTGTTAGGCAGTCTGTGATTTATTGAGAACTAAAGCCTCTGTCTGTCAGAATGGACCTCTCCCACTTGTGTTTCCACTCTTGTAGCTGCCCTTGCTGTGCTCAGATCAATATTTCATAAAGCACCTCCATTAAGCAGTGCTCCGTTCAAACAGAGAGCAGCCAACAGTTCAAAATGCCAAGAGAAAGCATATTGAGGATTAAGATGTTAAAACGACTCCTAAATTAAGGTTTCATGAGAGTTTGAGGGTCACAAATGTGAGCTCATAAGCTATCTGTGCTTCTCGTTTCATTCAGGCCACCATTTAAAAAAAAAAAATATTTGATAGAAATTGCACTCACAGAGAGAACTTTCAAGTGATGAAATATTTTACAGCTACAAAAAACAAACAAAAAAACAGGAACAAAACAAACAAATAACATAATTGGAAATAACAGACATTTACATGACCTCTAAATTATGTCATAATTTACTCACCCTCATGTTGTTCCAAACCTGTATGACTTTCTTTCTTATTTGGAACACAACATTTGTTTAAATGAATAATTAAGTTCTCTGTAGGTCTACACAATGCAAGTTCTCACATGAACATGCGAGCCCCTCTAAACGAGCATCTCTAATGGCGCTCGTGAATGTGCAACGGACAAGATATTCACTGCAAAATGGTTTCAGTTTGTATGCCTTCAGAAGAATTGGAATATGACTACTTTTACAATACTTTTGGGTCCCTCTTAAAGCTTTAAATTTAGTTCCTATCAACTGTTGTTGTACTGAAGAGATGAGCCGTGATATTTATTCAAACATCTCCTTTGTGTTCAGCATAAGACAGTACTGTAAGTCATACGTGTTTGGAACAATATAAGTGTTACGTCCCAAACATGTGTCTGTGTTTTGGTTTGTTGTTGTGTTGTATTATGTTCTCTCTCTCTCTCTCTCTCTCTCTCTCTCTCTCGCTCTGTCTCCTTCTATCGTGCTCACAGACACTCGCTACTGGATCAAAGAAGCATCCATAATTTTTACTAGTCTGACTTCATCACCAAATATTGCCAATTCGCCTGTTTAAAAAACAGTTAAAAACTCAATGTCGACAGTCTGTTGTTGGCTCTGCTTTGTTTCACACCATTGTAAGATATCTGCTCATGTAAAAATGTTAACTTTAACTGTATATCATTGTGCCGTAACACAATGATATACTAGAAACACTGGGTAAGGAGTAAGTGTCACCCTTTGTAAGTTTTGTGTTTGTGTTAGAGCAGATTAGTAAGGTGTCTTGAATGCTGAAGATTGATTTTGTTTCACTTTTTCTTTTGTTACTTAGTCTAGAGCAGTGTTTCCCAACCTTTTTCCAGCCACGGCAAACTTTTTATGACTACAAAATGATATGGCACACCACTATCCCACATAGGCTAACCATCGTCAATATTTTTCCTTTTCAAGAACATGTCCGTGTTTTCTGTCCATCTTAGTAGCAAGTTTACTTTACTGTAATGTTTGAAATACGGGCATGCAAAAAAAAACACACACAAGTCACGTAGGTAGGCTATGCTGTGTGAGGTCACAGGTGGCAAGAGCGCTAAATGGGTTATGAAAAAACGACATTTGCTTCTTTTCAAAAATTTTTATTTATTCTTGCAATGCCACAACAATTTACAGGGATGCAAACTCATCAGGGGTGAAAACGTTAAGACAATCACTGGTTCATGGAGTTTTTTTATGGGGATATTTCTTTTAAAGAATAAGCTAAAAGCACCAATTCAAGCTATTTTAGTCACTAGGTGTCACCACCTAGTGACTTATTTGTCACTAAGTGGTGACAAATAAGCATCTTATGTGCTATGAGGGAGTCAGTGAATCATTTTGAGTCATTCATGACCGAAATCCACCAAGAGACTTTATAGTGTTCAAGCATTAAAAGAACAAAGCAGATCTATAGTCTTGATTCAGTCTGAGCATTATTTTTCATCCATAAATTCAACAATAATAGTCTAATATTGAGTTTCAATAACGTCCTTACCTTCTCCTTTATTAAAACTTGCATGGCTACAAATCTACTGACTTCAGTATAAGAATTATAAACCCAAAGCTTATTTCAACTGCTGAGCATGGCTTATTTCAGATAAGACCACAATAATAGACAAATAATAATAATTTAGAGTTTCAATAATGTTCTTTCATCATTGTAAAGCGAATTTCACAGGAGTTGTGTCGAGGTGTCAACGCTCAATGCCGTTCAATGCCAGAGTCAAGTGCCACATTGCCCTCCACATGACAAGAGTTACAGAAAGCGTCACAGAGGGGTGATTTTACAAGTTTGCCATGTAAAAAAGCAGGAGGTGTGCACAATTGATATTGAAAACATTTATTTTCAAGAGAGAAAAAAAAGCTTGCAGTTGCTTTGATAGCAGAAAGTAATAAAAGGACTCGTTTATGTTTAGATCTAAGCGTTTTCTTGGTGAATTTAAATTAGTTCAATAACCGGGGTCTCCGATATTCATAAAAGATAAGATAATATTTAATTAAAAGAACTTATGACACATTCAATGTCTCTTCACAAATTTGGACAGTTTTTAAATATTTCTTGTTGCTTAGTAGCCTAATCTCAAAGACATTATTAGTAAAGCAAAAACATGTGTGTGAAAAACACTTTGGTGTAAAGTGACGTCACTTCATAGACTTCAATGTATTCTGCAGCGCTGACGCGAGTCATGTGAAAGACCCTTAATGCGTATAAATATCAGTCACTTTTGCACATTAATCGTTGCTCTTCACAATCACATAAGTGACCGATTATGGTTTCAAAATGACAAATTTCTCCGAAAGGTGAGGAGTTTGGATCCCTGAAATTATAATTTTTTTTCATGCATTTATTTATTTTGTGGAGTTTTATAATATTGCACGGCACACCTGAAATTCTTTCACGGCACACTAGTGTGCCTCGGCACAGTAGTTGGGAAACACTGGTCTAGAGGAATTTGGGTAAATATAGTGGATGGTTTTTGTTTTGTTTTGTTCTTTGATTTGGCTCACATCCCTTGTCTCCCTTTGTCCATGTGTAATGTACAGTTGAAGTCATAAATTTACATACACTTAGGCTGAACTCATTTTTAATCACTCCACAGATTTAATATTAGCAAACTGGCAAGTCATTTAGGACATCTACTTTGTGCGTGACACAAGTATTTTTTTCCAACAATTGTTGACAGACAGATCGTTTCACTTTTAACTGACTATATCACAATTCCAGTGGGTCAGAAGTTTACATACACTAAGTTAACTGTGCTTTTAAGAAGCTTGGAAAATTCCAGAAAATGATGTCAAGCCTTTAAACAATGAACTTCTGATAGGAGGTGTACTGAATTAGAGGTGTTAAGGCCTACCTTCAGTGCCTCTTTACTTGACATCATGGGAAAATCAAAAGAAATAAGCCTCTTGGGAGCAATTTCAAAATGCCTGAAGGTACCACATTCATCTGTACAAACAATAGTTCACAAGTATAAACACCATGGGACCATGCAGCCATCATACCGTTCAGGAGGCAGATGCAACACATTCTGTCTCCTAAAAATTAAAGTAGTTTGGTGGGAAAAGTGCAAATCAATCCCAGAACAACAGCAAAGACCTTGTGAAGATGCTAGAGGAAACAGTTAGACAAGTATCTATATATGCAGTAGAACGAGTCCTATATTGACAACCTGAATGGCTGTGCAGCAAGGAAGAAGCCACTGCTCCAAAACCACCATAAAAAAGACAGAATACAGTTTGCAAGTGCACAGGGGGGAAAAGATCTTACTTTTTGGTCCCCTGGTCAAAGGAAACAAAAATGTAACTATTTGGCAATAACGACCATCATTGTGTTTCAGTCAAATCACAGGCTAATGTAATCTCTCAGTAAGGATAGCATAAACATATGTGGCTTGCTGTCCCTGGCGGAGGGCTCGAGGCTTGACCTGAGCTTGAATGCACCACTGAACTGGATTAGTATTGATGGAATAGATAGGAGGAGATGGGGAGGTGTTGGGATGCCAGAAGCTCTCAATTCTACGTAGAGGTAAGCTGTTGTATATATACTCTTACTCTGGCTGTGTGATTGGTCGGATTAAATGAACTTGCTCTGAACTTTGTTAATAAAACACCATTTCAGTAGTTTGCAAGTTAAAGTATTACTGAGGATAGTGTAAACATATGTGGCTTGCTGTCCCTGGTGGAGGCCTCGAGGCTCGATACTTGACCTGAGCTCGAATGCCCCCCCAAAAGAAACCAAGAAACGGAACAGCAAGTCACTTGCGTTGTAGCCTCGTGAGACGCGGAAGTGATGTTTTGGAAGAATAAGAGGAACTGATTGATTGTAATGACAATACCCCCCTCCCACACACACACACACACACACACAAAAGAATGGAATCTGAAACGATGTACTGAAAGGAAAGGGGTGCGCTTGCCTAGACCTGTGTGCAGGAGTGGGCAGAGTTGACAAGAAAGATAGAATGAACGGAGCTGCTTGAGAAAGCAGCCTTATGCTAGGGTCCGCATGGGGGTTAGAAAACCAATAGGTGTAGAATAGGGAGGAATTGGGGAGTGAAATTTTGTATGAAACACTGAAAGACAGAGGAGGTATCGGCAGCAGAGAAATTAGCTCATGGAGAGCTATTGTGCACAGGAGGGATCCTTACACCTTAATGCATGAATCCTGGCCGCCCAGGCTGACCTTAAGTCTCCCTACTGGGTTGGTTCGACGGAAGGGCTTAAGTGGTGAATGGTTCGAGCCCAGAGTACATAACTACTATCTAGATTAAGTGTTGGTAACACAGCAAATTGGATAAATAGTGCTCCGAAGGGTGCTTTGAAGGGAGAACAATCATGATATTCATGTTGAAAGATGACTTCAAAATGGAATCACGAAGGGATCACGCCCTAAACGAGCTGTGCGACGAGGTAATGAGGCTGATAGGAATCACCTGTATGGGAAAACCAAATTAAAATGCTGGGGAGCGTTGGCATGATGGTTGAATTAAATAGTTAATCTTTCTTTAGGAGGTTTAGACAAGAGAACATATGAACAGTCGTAGAGAGTGGTTTCATGTGTACGAGTCACCAAAGTAGCCGGATTGCAGAAGCAGCTTCACGTGAATGAACCACTCTGCATGGAAAAAATAGATTAGGAGGAAAGACAGAAAAAGTAGTATCAGTCGATGTTGAAGTTGATGAGCTGCTGTGGCAGCTTCTGTAGAAACACCCCAAGACTTGTCCAGGTCTGTAATAGCAATTTTTTTTTATTCCCAGATACTGTATTTCCAGGTTTTACATGTCTGTGGAAAGCCTGAATCTAAATACAAAATCTAACAGTGGTGGCAACCGGAGAAAAGTTCTTCTACAAGGTGACCTTTGATGAAAACAATTCATATTCATACTCACAAAGCACATTGAGCCGATAGGGAATGCGGAATTCCATGGACAGTGCCGGGTGACGAACAATGCAGCTGAGGGCGTGGTTAAACGCATCACGGGTGGGGGCCCATGTGTAGCGCACTGAAGTGGTGGAGGTGCCATCAGGCTCCTTCTGTGTAATGACCTCCGTGCTACCCAACAGGTCTGATTCCCAGACCACCTCTGCTGCTGGGCGACCCCTCTCTGCTGTACATGTGGCCACCAGAGTTTCATCATCTCCATCCAGCAGGGACAAGGAGCCAGGAGACACATATACTTTTGGCTCCACTGAAGAAGAAACCAAGAAATAGAAAAGAACAGAATTAAACAGAGGAAAAATTAAATAAAAATATATATGAAAGTCTTCGCATTATACAACAAAATATCAATTCAAGAGTCATTTATTTAAAACATGGCAAACACCTTTTCAAAACATTTTGCAACAAAATGTTTATAAGGTTTTAGACTATTAATACAATTGATAGGCTATGCGGTGCAAAATTCTGACTAAAAAGTGCAGTATTTGTGCACTCACTCTGCTAGAATACCTGTGTAAACTTGAGGTGAATTACTTTATACAAACACTAAAATCGCCTTGGGACCAGTTGGTTAAAACTTGTTGCAATATTTGCTCAGAAAAAAAAAAAAGAAAAAAAGCATAACTTAGCATAACTAAGTGTTCTAATACTTCTTGGGGCCAATGTATATTACAAAATTAGTTATTGATATTTAATCTGCAGGATATTGCACTAGTCAAATAAATAAAAAACATGGATCTTGGTATACTCAGGAAAAAGGAGAATTTGATTGATTAAACCAACTGTACGAATTCACATTTAAAATGGATGATGCCAACACTCTGAAACTACTGTTTGCTGAGATAGAAGTTCAACCAGCCTGAGTGTGTCTGAGTGGCATCGGTCAAAAAAAAAAGACATATAAGAGTCTTAATATCGTTGTGAAACTCTACATGGGTTTTAAAGAGAACAAAGACAAGATCCATTATGTATTACAGATGAAGCAATCATTGTGATATGTCAGTTTTGTTGCCATAATTTGTTCAGCTGCCTTGAGCAACAAAACCCAACACTGATTAAATTAAAAACATTGACTCGATTTCAACTATTGTTTTCTTTCTGAAATAACATTAGCTGAGAGACCATTCACCTGAAAGGCTATGTTTAAATGCCCAAATCCATTTTTTGTGAGGTTGTTCACATGATCTTTTGAGACATTAGATCCCAGGAGGGGAACAGGCTTGGCCGGGAGGGATTTAACCTCCGGGCGCCTCTTAGGAACCTGATAATCAAGTCGTGCTTACCCAAAGACTTGCCATCTACTGCGTCGTGGTGGGCTGCGATAGCAGCTACATACACCTTCAAGGT
The DNA here is from genome assembly GCF_025860055.1 of Xyrauchen texanus. Taxonomy (NCBI): domain Eukaryota; kingdom Metazoa; phylum Chordata; class Actinopteri; order Cypriniformes; family Catostomidae; genus Xyrauchen; species Xyrauchen texanus. The sequence goes on along the minus strand of NC_068313.1, from coordinate 14,891,075 downwards.
GGACGGGGACAGCCTCCCCTTCAACCTCTCTTGCAGAAATGAGAGCACTGACCTGACTGCAAACCTTTGTGGGTCTTCGGCCCAAGAAGAACAACAATTCGTGAACAAGCGCCACTTTAGGGTGTAAAGATGCCGGGTAGAAGGGGCTCTGGCTTGGTTGATTGTGTCTACGACGGCAGGTGGTCGATCAGTGGGGAGCATTCCTTCGGTTGAAGGAAACACAACGTTGCCATGGTCATGTTCTCGCAGTGAGAACATGAACCATCCACAAACGCTGCCTCGGTGTGATCGCAGCCCAGACACACAAGACAGAGCCTGTGGCCGTCTGAAGTAGAGCACTCTACCGCATCCAGGAACTACACAGTGGCGGAAAGGCATCTTTATAAAGACGTGTCCTAAAAAGGACATTCAATGCCACTGTGTATTGCTCTTTTAGAGGAAAATACTCTTTTAGAGAAAATCACTCTTTTATAAACTCTTCTAGTTTGCGCTGTCGAAGCGCCCAGAGAAAGTCGCTGAAGTGCGCCGTAGATCCAACAGCAGATCACCAGAGGTAAGAGGAACAGGTGTGTGTGTGACTCACAGCTCGCTGCATACACGACCATCGGCTCCAAAGAAAATATCTGAATGAAACAGACGTATTTCCCTGCCTTTATACCCGCATGTCCAGGGGCAGGACATGCAAATTCTGTCTGCCAACTTCTCATTGGCCTTTTTTCATAGATCAGAGGTATATTCGGCGCTCAAGAGAGACACCTAGCATCGCTTCTTCGACACAATGTTGAAGTGAGCGACAGACGGGGAACAGTACTTATATCTTGAATTAAGTACATTTTATTACCCAAATGGAAAATTGAGTTTGGTGTTTTAAATTAAAACTTTTAAGCATAAATCTCACAAAATGTTGTTAGGGTTTAAAAAAAAAAATTGTCCTGCCAATGCGGAAAGAAAATTAATTAAATATATTTATGAATCCAATCTAGTTTTAAAGAATGTTTAGATTTTTACTGGGAAAAAAGACAGAAATTCTGATTAAGATAAGTTGTAAAAAGGTATGTTCATCATCCATAAACATAAAAATATACTTAAATAAGTATAAATACCCATATTTTCTTATTATATAAATACGAGAAAAATTTCGGAATTTTAGTCTGAAAGACATTAACATTTTAATTTCTATTGTCACAATTTATGGTCACTGTTTAAAGCAAAGTGCAACAAACTTATTTCAACAATATTTTTAAACAAATGAAGTTCCAAATGTAAGTTTGGAAGAACTTGTTCGTCTAGGCCTGCCAATCATATCCCATAGATATACTGTATAAACAGCTGCTTCCCTCCGACTGGAGATGATTCTTCTGGCATCCCCTCCACCACCTCATCTCCACCTTTATATTTCATAATGCTTTCATTACCAATTTTTCTACCCAATTATTATTTTAAAATGGTCTTTCTATTTCTTAAGTCAGATAATCCAGGAGGGGATCTCAGAGCTCAAATCCAGTCCTGTGCTCGAGCCTCTCCGTTTTCGACAGCACACCAAATACGTTTACAAGGTGTGCTCCAGGACTATATGAATCACTGAACTCGTGAAATATATTTTGCTACTTTTTTGTTATATTTGTTGTGCAATACATTGTAGTGCAGTAAATATAGTGCAATTCATAAACAATTTTTCAGATTATTCACTGCCAGGTTAAATCAAGCATTCAATTATGACAAATGGAAACGAAAATCATGAATTCCACTGACAGTTACAGGTCACATTGCAAAAATCAGCTACATATCTGATTTATTTCCACATCTGAAAGTGCTGCAGATCATAACTGAAAATATGATTAGAAAAATCAGAATTGAGCCACTGTTGTATGATCGTATGAACGTAGCCTCAATCTCTATTATTAGAATATGTGTATGAACCTTTTTAATATAACCTGTTCCCGTCTTCCAATATCCATCACCCTCTTTCTAGAGAATTGCAACAGCTGCACTCTTGCCCGTAAGAATCTGTTTTACCATGTGGGCCAGAAATGTCCACTTAATCCTAAACACAAGGCCATCAGCTCCACACACCTGTTCTACTCTTTTTACAGACCAATCCTATGTATGACAAATCTAAATAATGCCTGAGACCCCTAATGCTAAATATAACCCCATGGCATCTTCACGGAGGGACCCAGTGCATTAGTGAGCAATGACATTTGACTGTGAAGATCAAACCCTGCTTGCACTCAACTAACCTAAACCATATACCATAAAGCCATATGCATCACGCTGAAGCTCTGCTGACTCAGGACTTGCAGGAGCATCTTGGCAAACTATTCGCACCCAGCCCCCTTGAGATGAAAGAAATGTGGCTGGTTTGACTAGACGGTGCAGGGCTGCATTTCCCAAAGCATCACAAGCTTTAGTTGATCATAGAGAATATTGGCGCCAATGGTTTCTATGATCTACTTAAGCTTACAATGCTTTTGGAAAATGCAGCCCAGGATGGTTTGGGCAAGGCACTAGTTGTGGGTATTGATTTCTCATCAGAGTGTGCTAGAATCAAGGCTGGGTCACTATCGCCCACATAAATCCACTAAGCTCTGCTCTGGCCAAAAATGCCACTGAAAGTGAATAAAAATGGCCAAGATGAAAAAGAAAAGGAAAAAAGGCCTTTATGATATCTAACTATGATATATCCATTTTAGGCCTATCTAGCGATGGCTTTAGTGCTTCTGAAGACACTACAGTGACCTGTTGTCAGATACCTGCATTCGCTGTCTCAGAGGCAAGTGTTGTTGAGAGTGGAGCTAATACGAAGTGGCTTATGATGGAAAAATGCTAGAAAAATATATGCTAGAAATAAATATGCCATCATGAAAGTAAGTCTATAGGACAAATATTGATCTTCAATGACACCGCTTCTTAAAAATAAATACATTTTAGAATTATTTTTTTTTTTTAAGATAAATTAGTCATCCACACTAATAGACTAGTCGGCTGTTGGACAACTAGTTGATTAATCGACCATTTTGACCCATCCAAAATAAGCTCCTAATGCCTCCCTAGTTTTCTGCTCTGGGATGCAGTCAGACTGCATTAAAACTGATGCTCCTAAAACAATTTTTGCCATTATAATAGACTCCAGCACCACAATCAATGCCATTATGATAGTAAAAGGAAGAATGTGAATTGTGGGTGCAATCATACAGCTTGGCTTGCGTGCCACATCTTATGTGTTTTATTGTACAAATTCACATGGACATTGAGAATTCCTGTGATGATTCATCGTTCTTAAATTTACGGGTGGGTGCTTCAAGCCAGTGTGCTAAAAGTACACAAGCTCGAAACAAGCTGATTGGCCAGTGACTTTTTTTTGACGGTTTTGGTGTTTGAGTAAATTTCTCATTTTTGTGTGAAAATGCCACAGGAAAAATAACTCAGAACTTCAAACTTCCTTTCAAACTTTTCAGACTCTTTCCAGTTTTTGCATTCAGTCGACTCTGTCAAGGTTAATACAAAAAGGAGAAACATAAAATTAGCTTCTGTCATTCATGTTTTGCTGGAATACAGGAAATAAAGAAGGAACTGACTAAAAATTCCTCACAATACAAAATAGAACAAGGAATGTACTATCAGGCCAGTGTGTGATTTTTATCATCTCAGTAACTGTTTGACTTCATTTCTCTGGAGCAGAAAAAGGGGGCACTGTGAGGGGTGTTTCCACAACTGTAATTACAATCTACAAACATAAGCCATTCCAACATAAGTTTTACTAAATCACGACTTCCCTGTATTTCAGTCTTGTTTTCAATGGAGAATTTATGGAATGCTTGTTAATCATGTTTTAAACGCCTTGTATAATTAGAAATGATACATATATCTGCATTCTTACATTTCTGAAGAAAATGTAAGTGGCCACCACAATGCTATGGTGTTGCAGGTAGATGCAAGGGGTTGCTTCGTGGCAACTAGGGTGCTCTGGTTGGTTAATAGGTGGCTACTTATGGACCCATATAAAAAAAGCCCACCCCCAAGTCTCTAGATATTCTTGTCCCTACCCAGACAGCACACGTACGTCTCTGGGATATCTGTTTTAAAGTGTTTCATTAGGAAAGCATCACATTCTAATTCTAAACATCTTAAACAAATCAGATTTATATACATTCTGAATCATAAACGTCTGAAAGACATCTTCCGCATGTTTTATTGGCATCCGAGTTTTAGGTTGTTTGCTCATTGCAGATGAGCAAACAACCTAAAAAATGTGTCTTCCAGATGTAAAGACATACATCAAATAGATGTCTGGGTGATGTACATGTGCTATCAGTGTAGATATGGCTTGGGCACCTCATTCCAGTGCTTCCTACAGAATTCAGATTTTTGCAGTGGCAAAGCTCCATATGTGTGTATATATTTATCGAAATAATTACATGATGTGCCTTTGAAAGTTAAAATATTGTTTTATTTCCAAATCATTAAATTTAACTCTATTTTTGACCAACTTCCCTCTGCTCTATTTTAAATTGTTGTTCTATGTACTCATGCATCAGACGGACGCTTTGGAGCATCTCACTTTGGTTGTGTCGCATCTCACTACCTTTCAACGCATGTAGTCATTTAACGCTAGTCAAGCGTTGGGTTTTTAGGATGTTGCTTCAGGTTAAACGTAGTTTGAACCATGAGAAAAACGCATCTCGAGATCTCTGCATTCTGTTTTGCTTGGTCCAGCTGTCTTTGACTGCAAAAGCGTATCTGTGGAAGGCTGTGCTTCCTTCTCTCGTTGGTTTGACGAGGCATGTCGCCTGTACAGCGGGAGCGCTGACTGTCCCCTACTGCCAAATCAAGGTGGTATATCAAGCTTGAATTGCTCCGAGGGTATGAACATTCCTTGTTACTGATTTTACATATGGATCAGGTGCATAATTAATTATGTTAATTTATGTGTTTAATCAATTTCTAATGTTTAAAGTAATTTTTTATTTTAAGGTTTAAATTGATTTTTTTTATAAATTCAAATGTGTATCTTTATTTACACATTATCACATGAAAAACAAGTGTAATGACTGATTCTTGCTTCAGACATAAATGGCGTAAAGACTTAAGGTTCCTTCAGTAAGTCACTTTAGATTCAGTAACAGATCTAACTGATTCAGGGAGTTCATTCAGAGTAGAGTTCATTAGACTGATTCAAAACAATTACTTGTCAGTTTATGTGTCATTGGGATTGATTCACTAAAAAAAGGATCATAAGAGTCATTTGTTCGTGAATCGGACTGCGCTATATGTTTGTTATTGAGGGCAACCAAGTTATGAACACAAAGCAATGGAAAGATGCGTTGTTTTGCAAAGTCTGCAGGCAAAAGTCGTTAGTCTGATCATGAAACGTAACAGGACATCTCCTCTCAACAAACATCACAATTTGAATCATTCATGTCCATAGGACAAATCATTCAGGATGAGTTAGGTGTCACATTTTCCCACATTTTTAAGCTATTTTCAAACTGAGTAGATTTAAATAACTTGTGATTATTTTCAATTATCTTAAATTATGCTGCTCTATACATGAAACTGATGATGTAACCATTGATCGCAAAGGTGTACCCACCCATAATGTCCACATTTGTGGAGGCCTGCATGTTTCCAAGTTGGAAGGTAACGACCTTGCATGTGTAGGTCCCAATGTCTGCAAAACCCACACCCTCCAGGACAATGGATACATCATGCACCGAAGGATTGAGGAAGTGCACTCGTTTGCTGTACTCCTCAGCGATGGAGGTCCCATACTGGGGGTTGTAGACAGCTAAAGTAACGGTGCCGGAGTGCAGCCGGCGCTCCCAGGAACTCTGGGTGAGGCTGAGGTTCGTGCTCACATCCACCCTACAAGTCAAAGTGACGTTCTTCCCCAGCACAGCGATCACATGCTCTGGAACCAGCACCTCATTGGCCCGCACACCTGGAGAGAGATACATCATCAGGAACAATGATACAGGAAATAGATAAACCATCAAGAGGCATAAAGTAGACATATAATGAAAAACAGTTTTAAAAGGAAAAGAGGCAGGCGACCACGTATGACAAAAAAACGTATATCACATCATATGATATATGGCATATTTATATCACAAAACTATGAGCAGTTTTATATTATAATAACAGTTTAGGTCTCAATATAGTTATTTTTGCTGAAAATTCAACCTAAAATGGTGTATGAATGGTCAGCTGAATTCTATATTAAAGACTGCATGAATTCAAAATGAGTTTCGAGGCTTCTAGCCCATGTGTGTTAGCTTTGAGGTACCCTATATGTTAGTGTACACCTAAACGTTGACAAAATTCACTATTATAGATATATACATTTAACGTCTTTATCTTTTGGGAAAACAGACCAAAATATTCATGATATTTTTATGATCAAATGCTTAGAATGGCCCTCCTCCTGATACCACCTGCAACAGTCTAGAAAGTAGCAAATCATGGCTTGTGGCTGTGACGTAAACAACATTTAAAATAAGGTGACAAGCCCTTCGATATATATGAAAACTCTCAACAAACACAAGGGGGAAAATGTACTAATCAATTAAATACACTGGGTCTTCATTGCACCAAGTTGTAAGTTCCGTCACACGGTATATACGACACAGCCCTAACAAGGAAAATATCAAAATAAAAATCTTATATTCTTATGCTCTATTTTTATATTATTATTGTGAATCACTTCAAACTTTTATGTGGGCTTAACCAGCTCCATCTGTCTAATCTTGCTGACATCACTTCCATCAGAGGAACCCTTGAAAGGTCATACTGTAACTCAAGTACAGTTGTGGGAGATCTATTAAGGCAGATAATGAGGGCTTGTGTTTTCCCCAGCCGTAATTACACCCCATGCAGGAGGCCTTCCCTCTGAACTGCTGCAGTCTGCGAGTGCTGTGCCACACAGCCTGTGCTTCACATTCATAATGAGCAGCATACAGACCCCTGCATCACACCGCAGGACGCTCTTACTGTCCTCTCTGTTAACCATCTGAGCACCTTGCCTAATAAAAGCCTCTGGAACAAGATGAAAAACACCAACAGCCAATTTGGGAGCTTTTTTACTGTTTAATGGTTTTCTTTAATCTGCGTCTGTGCCCTTTGCATGTTTATTTGAACACACTGCAGTTATTTTCTGAAACATGTAAAGATGATTTTCTGGTGAGCTTGCAGTTACGATTACAATAGATGAGCCTGATTAAATAAAGGTGGAGGGAAGAGATGGAGATAGGCTTAATAGGTTCCTATTAAGCTTTAAAGAAACAGCTCACATAAAAATGAATATTCTCACAAATATTTACCCACCCTCATGCCATCCCAGATGTGTATGACTTTCTTTCTTCTGGACAACACAGAGAATTAAAAGGTTTTTAGGAGAATCTCAGCTCTGTAGGTCCATACAATTCAAGTGAGTGGTGACCAAAACTGTGAAGCTCCAAAAATATATACAGTATAAATATATTGGTCTGTTCTCATCCAAAATTGATTGGATCACATCAGAAGACATGGATTAAACCCCTGGAGTCTAACAGCTTACTTTTATGCAGCCATTATGCACTTTTTGGTGCTTCACAGTTTTGGTCACCATTCACTTGCATTTTATGGACCTACAGTGCTGAAATATTCTTCAATAAAATCTTAGTTTGTGTTCTGCAGAAGAAACAAAGTCAAAAACATCTGGGATGGCATGAGGGTGAGTAAATGATTAGGGTAAATCAAAACATTGCTACATTGGTTTAAGTATTCTGACCAGCCTAGCTCAAGCAATGGTACATCTGACTGAACAATGTGATTTGCGGCAGCTTGCCTGCTGGGCTACGATTGAAAGTGTATTACTGTTTATGCACATATATATATTATAATTATTATTATTCTTTTCATTGAATCACCATTATTTTCTTTCTTTATTTTTTTATTATTTGTTGTAGAATTTGGCTTAATCAAGGCAAATGCCTCAAGGCTACTTAATAATAATTTCCAATATTTCTCAGCACAGATCAAGGCTTGGAGGTGTTAAAAGTGAATCTTAAATAGTAAACAACAACATACTAGTTTTTGCAGCTTATTCTCATGCTGGAAATCATGGTGTTCGAAAATCAAATCAAAAGAACACGTCCCATGAAGATCACTGGAAAACATAGAAAAATTATAGGCTATAGAAATGGAGTTGTGCAAAACACATTCTGAGAGAAAAACTGAGCAGTCAATATATAAATCTCCTCAGTCATTAAAACCCACAAATTGCTGCATATCAGATGGAAAAATGGTTAATAGGGATGCTAAGCTTTCCTACCTTTAAAAAGCAGTGACAGCATTCAATGCTGTGTGTACAAATGAACTATTCATATCATTCAAAACAGTCAAAAGGTAAAGCAGTACTATTTAAAATACAAAGGCTGAGTATACAAGACCATGTCATAAAAAGTGGGTCTATGAAGGCACTAAATAGTGGCTGATATTTTGAAACCTTGGCAGCTGCATACTAGTGGTAAACCTCTGCTATTATCTCATGCCTATATAGGGGCAGGCTCTCCCTGTGCCTTTTCCCCTGCCCACCCTGTAATTGCAAAAATACCATCACAGACACAAAGAGTGAGACAGGGAGTAGAGAGAGAGAGAGAGTGCTCAAATATCAAATTTGCTTAGAGCAGAGAATCACCCATAGATAAATAGATAAAGATCTAGATAAATCTGAACTTGATGCCACCATGAAAAATAGATAAGCCACAATAATATCTTGTTTACTTGCTACTTACTACATCAGACAAACATCTTTCCAAACCATTTCAAAGACTTAATTCCATGAGGTTTGTCAAAGGCAGCAAATAAAGCCTCTATATTAATGACTACATGTCTCATATTCTGAATAAAATCCACATGAGTTAGGTAAAAGTAAGCAATAAAGGAAGCCGTTTTAACCATAACAATATATAACATATACAGTATATGCATTAAATAAAGTGTAAGTTGACAAGTTTACATTCTGCATTTATAATGCTAACCAACTATACGTTATGTGGTCATAATACACACCGGTGATGGTGACTTTAATGGTGACTTTTGTAAAAAGAATCCAAGTCATGAAAAATGTATTTTTATACTTTACAACATTGACACTAACATTCTTAGCAGGAAACCGATGGAGTAGGTACTCCAGGTAGGGAAGGAGGTATTGCCCCAAGTGAAGGAGTTCAAGTACCTCAGGGTCTTGTTCACGAGTGAAGGGACAATGGAGCGGGAGGTTGGCCGGAGAATCGGGGCAGCGGGGGCGGTATTGCACTCGCTCTATCGCACCATTGTCACGAAAAGAGAGCTGAGCCGGAAGGCAAAGCTCTCGATCTACCGGTCAATTTTTGTTTCTACCCTCACCTATGGTCATGAAGGCTGGGTCATGACCGAAAGAACTAGGTCACGAGTACAGCAGCCGAAATGGGCTTCCTCAGAAGGGTGGCGGGCTTCTCCCTTAGAGATAGGGTGAGGAGCTCAGTCATCCGTGAGGAGCTCGGAGTAGAGCCGCTGCTCCTTTGCGTCGAAAGGAGTCAGTTGAGGTGGTTTGGGCATCTGGTAAGGATGCCCCCTGGCCGCCTCCCTAGGGAGGTGTTTCAGGCACGTCCAGCTGGGAGGAGGCCTCAGGGAAAACCCAGGATTAGGTGGAGAGATTACATCTCCACACTGGCCTGGGAACGCCTCGGGGTCCCCCAGTCAGAGCTGGTTAATGTGGCTCGGGATAGGGAAGTTTGGGGCCCCCTGCTGGAGCAGCTGCCCCCGTGACCCGACTTCGGATAAGCGGTTGAAGATGGATGGATGGATGGAACATTGACACTACTGCAAAGGGTTGCAACTCTGCACACCAGTGTGTTCAATTTGACTGATCTTGACTAAGGCCCTGTCTCAAATGGTACACTTGATGTGGACTTGCGGTCTCGTGGCCTTCATTTGCGCATTCCTACGAAGTCCATGAGACCATACGGTGTCCCATTTTGCAGTTTAGCAATCAGAGGGGTGATCACAAGCGCTCCCATTGCACCCTCAAAGCGCTCTTTGGCTGAGCCTGTATCAGTGCAAGTTCCACAGCAGACTACTACCCAACAGTCCCTGCTGCTGATCCTCATGACCAATCACAGCGCACTGGAGTTTCGTTCCAGAGGAAAAATCATGGCAGACGAGGCAATATCAATTGCTGATTAAATATTGATTTTAAAAATAATTTAGTCTGATTGTCAATGATGGATCACTTGCTTTTCTTGTATATATAGTATCACATTTTAGTCTGATGTGTATAACCGGTTCAAACCATTGTTTTATTCAGTTTTCCAGAGATGTGCTTCTATTCAGTTTTTATGGAATAATTTTTCTTGACGAAGGTTTACGTCCATTAAATTAAGTAACTCAACACTAGCCTAAACCTTTGTTATTGTTGTTTCAAAGAGTATTTTACAATTATTGTTAGTCTCTAAACATTTAGATATGAGGGTGTACATTTCTGCACATAGCTGTAGTTTGTAAGATTGGTTATATTTATTGATATAGCAAAGTTAGGTCTAACAGTGATATACCTGAAGAAGTGTGGCTGTGTACATAAATATAATGAGTTTTCCAATCTAATCTCTGGTGTGTGAGATGTATGTTCTCCTTTCTATACATCTGACTGCTTTGTAAGCACCTGCATGTAACCATCCTGAATCATGTTTATTTGTTTTCTAAACTGCACCAAACTCAAAAACACGTTTTGCTCTAAATGACATCATACCCATTGTTAAGCTTTTAAACAACATTTTCTGGTGAACTAATAATAACCAGTGCATCCCTAGTTGTGCAGAGCCAGACTTATGATTAGGAGCATAAAGTCTGGATCACATTTCAGTTTATTCTGCCAAGAACCATCACTTGGTTATAATATTACATCACATGGTTATAACAACCATCACTGTGAGAAAAGAGCCTGAAATTGTGCTCAACTATCAACAACAACTTAAGATATGGCAAACTTCAGATGCGGTCTGACATTTGATGTAGGGTTGCAACATCATGGTGCCAGCATGATTTTTACTCTTTCATTAGTCCTGGGCCTATTTTAAGAGTGCTAGTGCTAAGCGTACCTTATGCAAAAAACCATTAGTGCAAAGTCAATAGGCATGGTCATGAAGATTTGCTATTTTCGTGCAAGCATGCGCTAAGTCCTAGACGCATGTGGGTGTGACAAAATTGTTTGCGCAAAGCACTAATGGGCTCAGTAAATTGCTATTTCATTTGGTAGTTTTTCTCCGGTTATTGCACCATCTGCGTACTATAATATAGTCCATTCCCTCAAGCACCAGCGATATAAACAAAGACAGCAGATTCATAAGAAGTTGGTTGTGTGAATTGGGTTGTATGCAATATATTAGAAGAATAGAAATATGATCTTACATTCTTTTGTCAGGCATATTTTTATGACAGTGACAAACTCCTTTTATTTGCATGGAAAATGTGGTTCTCGTCAGGATTTGGATGTTGGCTCCATTAAATTATAGAGAATGTATGTATTATTAATCATACTGATCAAGTGACACATCATAGCTAGTATTAACAGTGATTTTATCAGTCACCCAGCTTAGGGTGTGGATTTTTGCACGTCACTTCTACCAGTGGATTTTGCTTTAACATTTTTATTAATTTACTGAAACACAAACAGATTTTCAGGAACTGATTTTAGACTTTGCGCTGTGAATAGAGGTGCTCCACAAAAGTCTTAGTTTAAAGACCTATTTCTCAGGAAAATAGCTAATTGTACATTGCAGCACTTTATTAAATACACCCACAGTTTGCGCTCATACAACCACTGATAGCGCATACACTCCCATCCACATTAAAAGTCCACACCCATCCACACCAATTTGCTTTGTGCTGGCATGAAAACTTAGCTAAGAATTAGCATTTTCACAAAAATTGGATACGTAGTAAAAGGTAATTGCACACATAACGCTGTGCTTAGCACTCGTGAAAATAGAGCCTGTTGTTACTGTAATCTATTTACTTTCATAATAAAAAGTAGTATAACATTAAATATTAAATTCTTGTAATAAGAATAGTTACAGACTTTCAATTAATTTTATTTAAGTACATTTCAAAATAATATTATTTATGTAGAATACATTTAACATGAATTATGATCATATGTACAACTGTTTGTGCTTCTGTGAAGGCAGAAGTTAGTGCACCCCATAACGAGTCAATGAACAAGGAGGAAATATGTACATTGTTTTGAATTTGCTGAGTGACATTATTAGATGCTCTCCTAGCAGTAATTTTAACTAACTAAACACAATGGCCATAATGTGCCTTTGGCAAATTAGTCCCAATTATCCTTTCATATGATAAAGTTTGCCAAGTTATTTATGCTTTATGTTTATGGTTGTCCTGTGCATGTTTGTTGTGTTTAGGGCAGAACAACATAGCCTGTGCTGTCTCCACTTCACTGCAGTCTGGCTGTGGGAGCAGCTGTCACCTGTCTGCCAGCCAGCACACAACTGACCTCCCAACCATGCCCTGTCACGTACACACATACATTCTACAAACAAATCCTACAGTGCTCATCGGGGGAGTAAAACAAACACACAATGACAAAAATATCGGCCTGCAGTCGGCTGCGAAAACAACCTCCAAAACCTATATGCAACACCATGAGAAATGCGTGGTATGCTTCATGGTTTGGACATCCAAAAATGGCACAAGTTCCGTCTTGGCGTGTCTAGGATCTGTGTAGAAAAGTGAACCTGAATCCTGCCACAAAACCTTAGTGATTACGCTTGCATTAAAGATATGTTTAGACATTTACCACTTGAAAATTACTAATTTCACATACAGGAGGATTTAAAAGCAGAAATGTGATGCTTGACATTTTTAAAAGCACTTCCACTAATTATTCTGTAAAAAAAATGTAAATATGATTTGATCTGGAAAGTTTTGTAGATGGATGAATTTTTGAGTTACCAACGTAATTATGTGGGTGGAATAGGGATGCCACGTGTTTTTACTACACGCAAAAGAACCGCACGCTGTCAACAAAAAGATGCATCTCTCAATTCATCCCTTTAAAATCATCACATCTAAAAACACAAAAACTCACTAGTTTGTTGTTGGACAGATAGTAGAACATCCTGCCCCATTAGTTGGAAGTGTACAATTAAATTACTTCTGTCTGCATGTATTACATCCGTCATCTTCAGTAACCCTCAGTTATTTAAATGCTCTCAAAAAGCTGATTTAAGTTGCTATTTTCAGCGACACCTGGCCAAGCACCACTCGTATACCATCCATAACGATAGTAATAGCCGCAACAACCACCCAGGCACAAGCACAAGATTTTTCATATTTAGGCTTACATCGAATATCTATTTTACATTATACATTTATATATTATAAATATAATACTTTAGCACATGTAAACAAAACATTTCACAGTTTTTAACCATAAATGTAAATTATTTCGGGTAAATTTACCATGACATTTTTAATCGCAGTTAATAGTGAAACCGTATATTCACAACATCTCTAAGGTGGAATTTGCTCCATTACAAAGTGCTTCATGCATAACTGTCACATCCCTATTTACAAGGGCTGCCCCCTGATAGTCGACTAACTGTTAGTCGATGAGAGCATCTTGGTTGACCAAGTTTTGATTGGTCAGTTGGTCGAGAAAAAAAAAATAAAATCTGCAGGAAAATGACGAACATCTGTATTATCGCTGGCTGGACGCAGGTGGTACTATGGGGTAATTTTCAGGGTTAGTGTTAAGACTTCACAATAAAGCAAGACACCTTGATTTCAAACTTTGAAATTTATTTTTATTTATTTTAACTAAAAGTTCAAATGAAACTGGAAAAAAATAAGTGCATTTAAAATGTGTTGTTCAGCTATTTGAAAGATGGCTTTACAACCGTTGTCAACAAATTTCTGGCAAAGAACCTACTTCATCAGAGTTGTACGGGAAAATTCATCATGTATGTGAATAAATTAGTTTTGTTCCCTCCTTCAGGATATATATCTGAGGGATCAGTGAATTTTCTTGATTTAGTGATTTTGCATTGATAATTAAATTCATTTATTGAAAAAACTAAAAACTTAAATCAAATACATTTCTAAATTCAAATTGCACTCCAAACGAAACGAAAAAGCAAAAAAAGTCTCCATCTAAACATGCAGGCGGAAAATTACTTACACAAATGAAGACATAAAAACAATTATAAATGTACAAATAATAATTATAATGATGATAATAATCACTGAAATATAAATCATGGTTTTTGTATTATTTTATATATTTTGTTATTTTACAGGCCGCAGAGTTGCGTTCACAATGAACTGCTCTGTGGAAATAAAGTGAACTGAACTTAAATTACCTCCTGAGCTGAGATGTCTGAGGTCATTTGCAGCACTCTCAATGACAATACAAAAAAATTTTAATAAAAAAAATCGGAAGACAGAAACAGAGTGAGATCCTTTTAGATGTGCGTGTTCCACGAGACTGCACGCCTCTGTATCAGCGCGTCATAAATGCGCATAGACGGATTTCTATTATCTGTTCTTAATAATATAATAAAGTGTTTTTTCAAGCATGTGTCTGTATGTCTAAGGGCAAATTATTGTAATATTAATTTGATGATAATAATAATAGTCTAATAATTATTATTATTTAATAGATTAATGGGAAAACAAGCCAAATATCGTCTTGACATGGTCAAAGGCATCAGCTATTGATCTCTCTGACCATCATTGATCCTGAGATCATCGTCTGTTTGCTCAACCCGTATGTGCATTTCTCTCTATAAATTAACAAAATGTTCAGACAGTCTCTTGCTGTTTTTTCCGACACATTCAAAATCATTACCACTTTTGTTGGTGTCACTGCGGCTCACTTCGTGCATGTGCGTGCTTCTAAAATTGAAAGGGTCATTATTACGGTTTAATATTTCTCTGTAATATAGAACAATGTTAGCAATGTTACTTATAACGGTCCTGGAACTCACACCATTTTCTGATGCCCCCCAAGTAATTAAATTAATATCATAAACGTGCGACGACTAGTCACCTAATGGCTTAATCTAATGCCTACTAGTCGACTAGGAAAATGTTTGGTTGGGGGCAGCCCTACTACTTACTATCCCTGCACTGATATCTTTTGAAAGTTACAAGCCTTACTGCCTTTGCATGGTCATGACATGAGTGGAAAAATTGCTAGTATGCAATTTTATCATTCAGAACAATGTGGTTGGATCATTTTATTGCTTCTCTTACTCACTCATGAACGTGCATAGACATTAAGATTTTCACTGAAAAGTTACATTTCGCTGTGTTACTCACCAAAACCTAGCGAATACCTTCAGGAGACTCAGAATGTGATGCATGAATCCCATGGACTAATTTATGAAACCTTTGGGTCCTTTTTTAAAGGTGCACTCAGTATTTTTTCCATCATTAATAAGTTGTAGCCTTCTCTTAAAGAAATTAATTTTAAACATATAAAATCATGAGCTATCACAAGATATATAGACTCCAGTCATATGAAAACAAATGTTGTTTTATTCTACACAGAGTGACTTAATGTCAGTAACAAACTTTAATTGGACACTTTCAGTCTTGGATTAAATTAATTATGGCTGACTGTAAATAGTGATTTTCTACAATGGCATCTTTAACTGAAAACTATTGATTTTGAATAAAGCTGCATCCAAACCGCTAGGTGTCATTGTAAATCCAAGATGACACATAAAAAAAAGTTACTGAGTGCACCTTTAAGCTTTAACCTTCTGCGACCCTGCATCCTCATGTGTGGATTGTGTGATTTGTGGTCGCAACATGCTATAATTCAGTTTAATTTAAACCGACAGGACAATCTGGGCTGTTGGTAAAGGGTTAAACTTTTGACAAACCAAGACATGTGACAAAACAACATGGCACTGATCTCAGATGAGTTTGTCTTTGGAAGAAATGACAACAAAACTACGTCTTGTAAGAAACCTCATTAAGTTTTTACATTGAAACCAGTTTGATCTCTAGTTTCATCTGATATTTTTGTCACAATACACATTTTTCCTAAAGCAGCTTTACAGAAAATCAGCTGTAATGTCACAAAAACATGAATAACTAACACTAATGGAAACAAACAATTTCATAAAAAAAATGTGCTCCTCTATATATACATTTTTTGCATGTTTATTAGGGGCTAGTAGTAAAAAAATTAAAAAGGGAAATGAAAAATGAAAAATGCACACAGCAGTCACGCTTGTGTCTCAGGAGGTTAAAGTAAGACATAATCCACTTCCATTGTATTGAAGAGATGGGCCGCAAAATTAATTAAAACATCTAATTTTGTGTTCCGCATAAGAAAGAAAGTCATAACATTTTGGAACGACATGGAGGTGAGTAAATTATGACAATATTTAGATTTACTCCTTTAAGATGCATTTAACCAAGAACATTCATTTAATGGTACAAAGCTCTTTAATTGGAGCTAATGTCAGTCCTATATTCAAGTAAGAGTATACAGTCCCTCTTTTCCGTAGAGGTGAACAGATGGCCTCTGAGGGGTTCTATCATTACCTCAAACCAGGCATGTCTTAACAATAAGTAAAACTTCAAAATGGTGTTGGCCAAAGCTATCTGAGAGCAAACCTAGCTCTACCAATCAATTTTCTTTTCTCTTTAAAAAAAATTCAATTGGAAATGAGAGTATTGTGTGACTGCATTAAACGGAAGAATTTGGCAAAGGTAGAGAGGAACAAATCGAAGGGTCACAGCACAGGAAAATGAAGATGAGTGAAAACAAAAAAGGAAATGAGGAGAACCAGATCAGAAATGAATTAATGAAAGAGGTCTGCTCAGTCTTTGAAGCGTTCCCTGTGTTTGTTTTCCCTCTCCTGACATCACTAACTGCAACAAGCTGTTCACATGGTCCAACTGTATATCTGAGCCCTCCACTACGCATTCCACTCCTCGTCTGTCGCGCCAAATGCCTCAGCGTGAACTGAGATCACCCTCTCCTGAAACATCTTAACTTCATTTCGGTGTGGTGAGACATGTCCCAAAGCCCCTGGTCTTTGTATTAGGTCACTGGGAGGAGAGAATGGGCTGATGAATCCCACACTTTCACATTTAAGAAAAAAATCAGGAAACATCTGAGGCCAAACTCATCTCTTGCACGCAACAGCTCATTCAGATTCCAGTTGTTTTTAAAGATCTCAGTGATGTGGACATTGGTGTGGCAGGACAAGACAAATGAGAGGATTCTAAATGAATACTGTGTTAATGTCATAATGGTGGTGAAGAGGTGCTAAAACTTTTAGGAAGTTCACTATTAAGTATATAACAGACTTTATGAGTAAGCAAATTAGGTTAAGGGGAGATTCAACATTAAATCTTGGCATAATTCTTAAAGTAGTAGTTTACCACCATTCATTCACCCTCATGTGTTCCAAAACTCATTTGAGTTTCTTTCTTTCATAGAACTCAAAAAAGATATGTTTAGTTGAATATTATTCACGCTGCTCTTTTCCATAAGGTGAAAGTGATGAAAGGTGAAGACCAATGAAATATAATTTAATAATGAATTATATCCATTTATTATACTATCATGGTACTCCAAATTACTTTTAAGTATACCATGGTTTTACTATGACACATCTCAAAAACATGGGGTTATCACAGACCAAGTCTGAAAATAATTAAATGCAATTCCATGGTGCTTTTTGTGAGAAATATAACAGAATAGGCTATTACTTGTGATCAAGGAAAATAAAAAATAAAAAAGTACAGTATATAATAAAAGAAATATATATAATTACTAATTCAAAAAAAAATATATATATATTTCATCCTTCCGCCCCATCCCTGCTAAGATCTGTGCAATGTCACTATACAGTACCAACGATAACTAGATATAGTAGGTAAAGTTTGTCAAGACAATCTATAATTTAAACTTAACAAAACCTTGTCTGAAAGTTTAAACTAGTTTTAAAAGTTTGAAGTTTGACATTACAGTAAGATACACCAGCTATGTAGATAATAATGTAGATATATAATGTAGATATATAGAGAATAGTAAGAGTAACTTTAAGGAGACTAAAGGCATTTTGTGGGTTTGTTTACATTTGAATGTTTTGGCAGTTGGAGTTTGAATTAACGAGCATTCTGTTGGCTTGTTTGAACATTCCGTCAGTGTAAGTCTATGGAAATTTTCACATTTTTAAACAACCGCTGTGTGAAAAGCATACATTTGATCAGTAAGAAAAGACAAAGCACTTTATTACATAATTATCTGAAGGTCTGCTTAGAGATTGGTGGCTGTGTCTTGAAAGCTCTAAGAGATTTTAGTGCTAGAAATGTTGGTTTTAATTTAGGAATTTTGAAAATAAAACCTAAACCAAGTTTGTAGTATAACAGTGTACTAATAAATAGCAAAGAAGGTCTCACTCAATAACTAGAGTAACCATCAAACACTGCCAAAAGAGGAAGGAAAATGAAGTTATCATAGTCTGTGACCCCTATAGGAAATGACGAAAATGAAAGTAATTTGTTAGTACTAATGTTGAATGCATTAACCTGTTGATACACACCCCCTTTTTGAGCACAGACCCTGCAGTATCTTTTGAAAGAAGACACATTGGGCTTTATTTCCCAAGTTTCAGAATTAATATATGTTGTTTATTTTTTTAAAGTATTGGAAATGGAAATATTTAGTGCTGACCATGTTTTTATAATCTAAAAAAACAATAATAAAAGTGCCAAGACTCTGTAAAATCGCTGCCGGTGTACAGAGTAAAATTAAGGCTGCGTCTCATTTCTCCCCCTTACCCCTTACCCCTCCCCCTCGGTTTTGCGCGTTCATGTGAGGTGAAGTGGCATCTCAATTCTCATTTTGATTAAGGGCTAGGGCCAAGGCGTAGGGCTACATAGCCCTTGAAACGAAGAGAGGGGTTACAACGTATGAATTTCTCAATAGTGCCGGCATCAAACTTTTTTCATGGCTGAACGGCGAACTGAATCGCACAAATGTAAGTATTTTCAGCAGTTTAATTGATATTATAATTATGACACTCGTGTTTTATGATACATTTAATAAAATGTTCAAGCGGTTTTAATTGTAATGTTTTTGTTTTGAATCGCTATTTAACTGCCAGCTAGCAGTTATGCACTATTTGTCGAGCTAAGCTATCTGATAATCCTTGACATGACACTTCATATTTATGTTTTTTAGTTGAAATCAGTGTGAAGTGATGACGGCATCTTCGTTTGTTTATGTCAGCGCTTGTCGCCTCTGTTGACGTAGCAGCCTGCTAGCGGCAAGGGAAGATGACGCAAACGGTAATCAAGTGGCGTCTCATTTCTTAGAGTTCGTTCTTACCCCTACCCCCTTCACTCGATATTGAGGGCCAAGGGGAAGATGCAGACAAAGGGGGAGGGGTAAGGGGGAGAAATGAGATTGGCCCTTAGGCTCTGCCTTTCAAGACAACACAAAATCTGACTGCACTGCTTGGCTACAAAACTACACCACATTTTTTAAAATAGACTTTGGAGGCAGGCTCATTTTGTTTACGAGACTCTAATATATAAGATCATATACAGTTTTACAACATGAATGCTGCTCAGATTGCATAATTTGTTGAAGAACGATGATGAAGGGTAACTCTTTCAGGCGAGATCTCATGTAAACAATGGAAAATATATCAATATTTCTCAGAATTATCACTTTTATGGACAAAAAAGTGCAATTGGATGTTTTTCAATGAAGGCTTGTCATGGACAATTGACCCAAGTGTGGCGGACTGGATTCATCTGGCGATCGCGTTTTCATAACAAAGGTATGAAGTCCCGTTTTGATATTGCATGTTTTCAATTGTACTCCTGGCACAAATAACTAGAGCATTGCTATTATGAAACAGAGATCGGATATCAATGTTGAACACTTAGAACTTTGAAAAGATGCATAATTTGTTAACATTAATTACATTTATAGATGGTAAATTATATATTATGTGCGCTTAGCTCCTTGTCTCTGTGGTAACGTGCTCAACAAGCCATGTGAAGATGCATGGATTGACGGTCTCAGATGCGGAGGAAACTGAGATTTGTCATCCACCACCCGGATTGAGATAATAATAAAAAAAGATAACCAACATTAATGTGCTTTATAAAAGTAATGTTCATTGTTAATTAAAGTTAACTAAATAAAATCTTCACTAACATAAAATGTTATGTAACAAAAACATTTTTTGTAAATTTTTTGTAAATATTGGGTTTGGTATTGGCTGTTGATAAACCCATTTGGTTGGCTGGTGATAACTAACTTTGATCATTGTTGTTCGTTCTACTCTCTTTCCTAAGAATCTATCTGTGAATGATAGAAACTAAGGCAGTGAAACTAATGACATACAAAAAAGGGATATTGGGGACATTGGCCTTGCTAGGAAACAAAATGTTGACAGGCTTTTAAGAAAAAAGAATAACCTGAGTCCACTGAACCAACAATGCACTATCAAGTCAAGCTTCTAATCTAGACAATTTAACTGCTGTGTTTGAGAACAAAGCTCTCTATGTGCTCCCTCTTTAGAATAGACCTACAGTAGATTGGTTTTCAAAGCCACTTGACCCATGTTTACTGAAATGTTGTGGTATTTGTTAATCATTTTTTTAATAGCCAGGAAACATTTGAAAAAATAAATGTGTAATTCCTTTAAAACAAAGAAACAATTAGGAGAGCACAGAAAGCTTCTGACAGTTCTCCCCCCTCAGTCAGAGCATCTGAACATTTCCTTCTTTCTGAGAATCTTTTTGACCCATCACATCTGATTAAAGACCAGCACTTAAATGAAGAAACTAATCGATAATGTTAGAGTTAAAGGTGTCACATGTAGCTGCCCCTTCACACCAAACTCAAGAACCAAACAATGGAACTACAGAGAGACTTTCCCAAGACTCATTTGTCTGCAATAAGCACAAGCAACACTCTACTTGTCATCTTGACATCTTTAGAAACAAAACAAAGAATGGCTTCCATGAGATGCTATTAACATTATGAGAGCTGAAAGCCAGGGTTCAAAGGCAAACAATGCAAGGGTGAACTGCTTATTAGTGGAGGCAAACTCTTCCATGCTTGTGTTATTCATCCTATTCTGTGAATGAACAGTGGGCAATTTAGGAGCTGGGGACCAGAGGTTAGAAGAAAGACTTAACTGCTGTGATCCAACAGACTAAAAGAGTGTCTCTATGTTGTGTGCTGGTGACAACATTCAGTTTCTCAAGCCTTTACTAATTTGAAGGTGGCACGTTCGATGCTTGCATATGGAGTAACAAGGTTCACTGTGTTTGTGAGGAAGAGAGAGTATGTGTGAATTTCCAAGTGTGCATGTTTATGTGTAAATGACTACAAGTCACATTGTTACATATTATTATAGTATTTTTGGATGGACAGTAGCCCTATTCATCTTTCATCCAACTGCTGTCGTTGCCGTACTTGTTCTTAATATTGAAAGGAATTTTGGGGAAAATAAATGTAGTCATTTTTTCTTTTTCTTTTGTTATGGTAGGCTGTATGGATCTTCATTTGAATTAATTTGAAGTGTATAATTTCTGCGCCATTAGCACCACCGAATTGCAAAAATAAACATTGTTTTTAAACAGCTTCCATTGGCCTTGAAATCATCTTCGTCTCTAGTGTCTTTCCAGGGAGCCTTAAACATGTATTTATTTTCCCTAGCTTTTAATTAATTGCATTATAAATTGTACTATGTCAATTTCTCTTATCCTGTCTATGTCTGTTTTAAATGCTTGTTGTATTCTTAAGCTATGTGACTCCATGTACAGCACTTTGGTAGCCAATGCTGTTTTTGAAAGTGCTCTATAAATAAAATTGAGTTGAGTTGAGTTGAGTTGAGCTTTCTTAAATACATTGAACCTTTTGCCATTGGGGCTGGACCGGCCTTTCAAACAAACAAACAAACAAAAAAGGAATTTTTGTAGCTTCACAGAGACACGTTTTAAAATTTTAAAGGAATTCAACCGATGAATGGCTGTGAATGAATGAATGAATGAATGAATGAATGAAGTTTCTCTGCATAGGCTATTTCAATAGGCTATTTTGAACAATCATCTAATCTAAAGCATTGCCATCACAACTGCATTATGTCCTGCATATTTCTGCAGCAACTTTTAATGACCAACTATACTTGATTATCATCTAAAATTAATTTTAGCATCATAATGCAATTTACATTTTCTGAAGAAGCTCAGCAAATGTGAATGTGTAAAGAGGGTTAGATTTAAAATATTTAAAAGTTTTAAAATGTTCAAAATCTCATTTTCTGAAAGTGATCTCAGCATTGGACAAATAGTTCTGATAGTTTATAGTCTTGAAAAAAGTGTAGAACATTTTGAAAATGTCATTCAGCTGACTTTTTCATCTATAGAACATGGCAAGGCTAATTTAAGTTTGTGTAAATAAAATCATATATAGGCCTAACAATATAATTTATTAATTTGGTAAGCTAATTTATTTAATTTAACAGGGAATTTTTCCATAATTTTTCCAAAAGTAAGCTAAACAATGATTTTATAGAATTGGGCTATAAGTTAGTGGTCCAAAAAAGCACACAGATGCTTTTCTCTTAGTATTGTGTATTTATTTGTAATTTAATCTTTAATCTTTTATATTCTAATCTTATGACTGCCGTCTATTATTTTGAATGGTGTGGAAAAGCAACTTTAATAAATAAGCAGATGTCTACTGCGATTAATCATAAACAGCGGCCATTAATTTGTTCTCCGTGCACTTGTTGATGTGCACAATATAAGATATTTGTGTTGGCACTCCTGGAAGTGTCATGTTTGCAGCATCGGATCTATATGCCATTAAGATCAATCCAAAATCACGCACAATTCTTTTTTCACAAAAAATCCTTGGATGGAAACGTAGTTACAGATATTTTTGACTTTCTTTCTTTGGCTGAACACTGCTATCCAGCTTGAGATCACAATCATGCTTAGAGATTGCAATGACAAGATGTACAGTGAAAAAGGAGTTACATTTTGTTCTTTTGAGGATCTACAGAGTTTAAATATTCCTTTAAAAATCTTATTTCATGTTCTGCAGAAGAAAGAATGTTGTACATATCTGCGGGTTGGCATGAGGGTGATTAAATGATAAGAGAATTTTCATTTTTGGGTGAACTATTACTTTAAGTTAACACAACAGCAGTGTCTTATTGTTTGACACAAGGTAAAGAAACAGCAATTGGATAATCTTCAGGTATATCCAACAAGTCCCAGCCCAGATAATTATATGAGTTCAGGAAGCTCTCATTCACAATGAACTGGGAGACCCCTGATTTACCACCTTCCTGACCTATACAAGTTCTTCTCACAGTTTCTAAGGAAACACTATTCTTCTGCTTGGAGTAGAGAAGACAACTTCTTCAGAATACCAGATTGTTCTTCAAATGGAACCTAATTTGAAATCCATGCAAGAAACCAATTTTAAATGCACCACATTAAACATCAGGCAGTTCCTCTGGACCACTGATTAAAATGTGGTTTTCAAAACAAGGTGAATAAGGTAAGGAATGTGAGCTGTTAATGAGGCCTTACAGAGCAGCACGCTAACAAAGCATACAGGGCTGGGTTTTTGACTTCCTTCCCAAAACTCACTGAGAACGGTTTTACTTCCCCTCTGAGTCTTAGTGTTCATGCATACACTTACAGAAAGGAGAGCTCAGTTGGAGTCTTTTAGAAAACACTGATAAGGCTATTCAAACAGAAAAGTGTGAATGTATGTTCACATTCATCTGATCAGAACACAAAGATAGACCTAGAACAGTTTATGCAACAACTTTACCAAATGGAGGTGGGGGGGGGGCATTTCTCCCCTCAATTTGCCTCGAGCCCCTGCCCTGCCAGACAGCAAAACAATCAAGGGGATATCTGCCCCCCAGAGTGACAGTGAAACAGTCAATGTTGATACCCAATACCACCCACGTTGAGGATTTTGTCCTTTAGTTTTCTTTGCATGTCAAATTTAATTGATTTAATAACTTCTCCACCTTTTTGTCAACAAGTCAACAAACAATATTGGCAAAAGTAGGACACATTTAGCTGCCATACACTGTCAGGTTATCCAGCAAACTCCCACGCTTAGCAGGGACACACCTAATTTAGGTGATTAAGCTCACAAGATATCTAAATCCAAGCATTCTATTTTCAAACAACATAGTAACAATTACATTATTATTATTTTTATTTTTTTTGCAAACAGATTTTGATAAACCTCTAGGAGAACACAATTTACAGTAAGATCAGTGTTGATTTAGCGATGTGATAAGTCCTTATCAAGAATTATTTGAAAATAACAGTCCCAACAGTAACCATGTTTTCTGAGAAAGTAATATTTTTTTGCAAGCAACATAGATGCAAGAAACATTGTTATTTTAGGTCTCTTAAAGGCTTGGAGCACTGTGTGCATTCTAATGTTACCATCAGCCAATCAGCATTGTTATGACATCTTTGACTGTGTCTCAAAAAGTGTTAAGTCAGATGGCATTTATATCTCAGGTAATTGTCTTGAAAACGTCCATGCCCAGAATTAAGTGCCCATGAGCAAAGATGGCAACAGCCAGAGAAACTGCCATCGAAATAAAATGGGAATGTTAACAGAAAGCTTTATCCATGTTTTATAGAACTCCATGGGTAATAAAGGACATTTAGTCAAGTCTCGGAGTTGCTTTCTGAGGATTCACCCAGCAAAGCTCATTTCATCAAAAATTCAAAAAACAGCGCAACAGGAAATCCATATTTAGGTTATGTTCTAGATTACAACTTCCTTGTCATAAGAAAAAAAATTTATCCATGTACTAGTGCTTTCATGCGGCAGTGTGTATCATGAATATCATGTAGCAAAACCACAGAATCCTTCATATCTCTGTAGGACCATAATGGCCTTACACCACCCATTGTCTCTATCATCAAACATCAACATCTAAAGAGAATGCAGAGGAACGATTTTAGGCCTCATCACCATCACAGCACATGGACTGCACTCCTGCCCGGTAGCCTTGTTAAAAACTTCCACAGAGACTAACAATTACAAAGACAGCATGGAAGCTCATCGGACATAAAATACCCTCTTTGTTCCAATGCCCAGCCAGATGGGGCTCAGAGGCACATGGGAACAGATGGATTTGCTTCTGTAAGGGGTAAACCCATCACTGAGAACTAGGGGATATTCAGCAACAATCACACAAAGAAGAATCTGATTATTCAACTATTAGTTCCAGTCGTCTAATTTGATTGGATAAGTGCTGCTCCAAGAGTGCTTACATTCAGTATAACAGCACAGGGATGCTTTACTGTTTGTATCACTCTGCATGTCTTTGTTCATGACATTCCAAACAGGCTGTCAGTTTGCACTGCTCTGAAACCAATCTCGTAACCCTGAGTTTGTTAAACTAACTTTGTGGTACAGGCCCCAGCCTGACATAGCAAAATTGGCTCAACCAATGGCATGAGTTTGGGGCAGGAATATCTTTTTGTCTGACCAATGACAGATGGGGGAGTGTTTGGGAAACCTTTTTGAAAACAGTCATTATTATATTATTTTTTTTATCAAATTGTTTATGTTTCCAGGAGTGCTGGTTATTCATGTTTTTGAGATCGTTACAGACACCACAGCTGATTTTCTGTAAAGATACTTTGGACCAATGTGTATTGGGAAAAGCACAAATAAAAAGAAATGATACAAATAAAAATAATTTGACTTGATTTGACTTTTAATTTACAAGGTTTTTTTTCTACTTGGCAACAATCCAATCAGAAATTAGCATAATTATTATCCTAATTGTCAGAAATTGTCAGCATCGTCCAATCACTGCCAACCATGTTAAAATAAAATGTTACAATTCACCACTCAAATGTACAATATGTCATATCGGATGAAACTAGATACTCTAGGAGAAATACAGTGAGCAGCAATATAGATGGATGCTTCCAGAGCACCTTTAGACTAGTAGAAACCATTTTTCCCCCATCTAAAATAAGCTTTATTAATCAATGTTTCGAGCCTATTGATAATGAACAGAGATGTTTGTTTACATATTGTGAACATTAATTACAATGAAGATGATAACATCGTCTCTGGCATGTATGGCAAGAAAGGATTTATGAGTTCTCTGCTTATGAAGAAAAACGTTTTTAATTATTTAATAGTCAGCCCATTTATACTTAATTATAGCAAACAGTCTTTGTAAACTGCACTATTTAGATGTACATTGTTTGTTTGTTTGTTTTGGTAGATTTGTATTTTAAGGAAAATTCAAAAATGTTTCAATAAGACTTTTACATTACCTACATTTTCTCTCATTGGTTACCCCTGAACCCCCATACAGTATATTTCCTATATACTATATTTTTATACAAAAAATGTGCATTTGTTACACATTGTCATAAGTCAGAATGACTACGAAATGATATGTTACTATTGTCTGGACCTTTGGTGGGATGGAAATGTCGAGACCCCTGCTCTAGTCTTTTGACATAAAAAGGTTCCAATGTAAAAGCATAATGAGGTTTCTTAAAGGTGTAGTTTTGTTGGCATTTCTCCCACAGACAAACTCCACGGAGATCAGCGCCATGTTGTTTGGCTAACAAGTTTAACCTTTTACTGACAGCCCATAGTGTTCTAAACTAAGATCAGTTGGTTTTAAATTAAATTAAATTATGCACAGCATATAGCGAAGACAAAACACAATATCCGTGCATGGAGGAAGCAGGGTCGCATGAGGTAAAATGCTCTATGCATGTGTTATGCTGCAAAAAAACAGTGACATCACTGTGTAAGCATTGTATCTGGCAACCAACACAATAGGATACAAATTTATAAATTCAATGAAATTAAATGATTTCATTTCTACAGGGATAGAAAAATCCTGAAGTGCTACATAATAGCTGTCTATTTAATATCATACTAAATGCATTCATAACAGTGATCAGCACTTTTCCCGGGGCAGGAGGTTACTGCATTACATTCTTTAATGGAGAGCAGCCCAGATACAGAGTCTCTGATTATCACATCTTCCTCGATGGAAGGCATTCAGTGCAAAATCCTCCTGCGGTCATGGCTTGTACCCCTCTGTGCTACTTCAGCTCAAAAATAAAGTCTAATAGTAATTTCCTGATGGATCTCATTCAAAGGAATCTTTTAATGTGATTGGCAGATCTCAGCCTTCGGTTATGTAGGCTAAGTGAGATTAAAATAAAGTACAAAGATGGGGTAGATGTTGCAGCACGCATAATAAACACTCAGTCAGTCTAAATTAGTCTGCAAAAGTAAGCCTGCATTTTGAGCCACTATTGACTTGCCTGAAACGTGTTATATCTTTCACATCACATTCATGCTATTTAACCTGAAAGTTAAATCCACAGAAAGTAGTCAGAAATATAATTCATATATTTACCCAAACATTTTTATTCTGTCATAATATACTCACCCTCATGTTGTTTGAAACATATATGCTGTTGTTTTTTGTATGTGCTTAAAATGGTTACTTACTCTTTAATTAAACCAGCAGAGTGCATATTAATGAGAGAGGATTCAAATGGCTTCTTTACCTCATCCGTGCTATTCGTGATTAGAATTAAATGTTTCTTTTTTGTTGTTTTTGATGAACAACTTACGGTAATTAGAAGTAGGGTGTTAAAAGAGACATTTTTCAATGACTAATGGATTGCGTGGACCTCATCTTTGGACACACATTACACAGAACAAGTCAAACCAATTTTTTATTCTTAACAGGCAATGAAAGGATGCTGCATTTCTTTGCTAAAATAGCTACAACTCAATCATTGGTGAGCGAAATTTAAACATTTACCAGCTTGTGGCTAATCGTACACATTTTTATTTGCATAGCACAAAACTTGGTCTCATTTGCAATTGATTTACTAGCATTGTAGAGAGTTGCACAGAGAGCAAAAGATCGATCTTGAGATTTAAGGATTAATATCATGAAAATCAAAATTTATACCCAGTACCCAGTCCTACCCAAGCGTTGTATGGATGACTAGCCATAGTGATAGTAGTAATGAACAGGGTAGGGTTGCACCAGCTATGCGTAAGATCTCACATAAGTTGGGATGTAAAGTTCACACTAAGGGCTTAGTAACTACTAGTCAGTTTGTAACTGAAGTCAGTGCTTAATTTGGTTACACCTCCTGTTCTTAAGGCAAGACTTAACTAGTAGGTCATAAGCTCTAAAAGTAATGCATAGTGATCCAATAAACAACCTTCAAATTTGTACACAGAAGTATTAAAAAGCCACGCACATCAGTTTTATCTCGTGATGGTTGATGTTCAAACCTTGTTTGCTCATGTAAATGTCAGCTGTAATAAATTATATCCCCATTAAAATACAATACGTAATAAAACAAATTTCATTAATGGTATATGTACAACCGTGGCCAAAAGTATTGGCAGTGACATATATTTTTTTTTTGCGAAGTTTGCTGCTTCTGTATTTGTAGATCTATGGTTTCTATGGTATACTGGAAAACAAAGATAAGCATTTCATAAGTTTTAAAGGCTTTTATTGGCAAACACGTTCAATATATGCAAAGAGTCAATATTTACAGTGTTGACTCTTGTTCTTCATAACCTCTGCATTTTGCTCTGGCATGCAGGATATCAGATTCTGGGCCAAATCCTGACTGATGGCGATCCATTCTTGCCTTATTAGTGCTCAGAGTTGATCAAAATTTGTGGGCTTCTGCTTGTCCACTCGCCTTTTGAGGATTGACTACAGGTTCTCTATGGGATAAAGATTATGGGAGATCAGATTTGTAATGATCTCCGTGCCAATTCATTATCACTCTTGCCTTGTGACATGGTGCTCTGTCATGCTGGAAAATGTACGGATCATCACCAAATTGCTCCTGGATTGTTGGGAGAAGTTGCTCTTGCAGGAAGTTTTGATACCATTCTTTATTCGTGGCAGAGTTTTTGGGCAGAATTTGTGAGAGAGCCCACTCCCTTGGATGAAAAGCAACCCCACACATGGATGGTTTCAGGATGCTTCACTGTTGGCACGACACAGGACTCATGGTAGCGTTCACCTTTTCTTCTCCGGACTATCGATTTTCCAGATGTCCCAAACAGTCGGATGGGGGCTTCTTCAGAGAAAATAACTTTGCATCAGTCTTCTGCTGTCCAATCCTTGTACTTCCTGCAGAATTTCAGTCTGTCTTTGATGTTTTTATTGGAGAGAAGTGGCTTCTTTCTGCCCTTCTTGACACCAGGCTATTGTATAAAAGTCTTCACCTCACTGTGCATGCAGATACACTCACACCAACCTGCTGCCAATATTGAGCAAGCTCTGCACTGGTGGTGACACAATTCCCTAGCTGACTCAGGAGGAGACGGTCCTGGCACTTGTTGGACACTCTGGGACATCCTGAAGCCTTCTTCACTGCAGTTGAACCTCTCTCCTTGAAGTTCCTGATGATCCAGTAAATGGTTCTTTCTGGTGCAATATTCTTTGCAGCAATTTCCTTGCATGTGAGGCCATTTTGATGCAAAGCGATGATGGCTGCACGTCTTTCTTTAGAGGTAACCATTGCGAACAAAAACACAAGGATTGGAAGCACTTCTTCCCTCCTTTTATAGCAATCAGTCGGCTCTTATAATCCAATCAGAATGATAGAGTGATTTCACATGACTAGTACTCATTCACACTTTCCCAGGTGCTGCTGATATGATTAGTGTAATGATTTTAGCTGGTCATTTTGTGCCATGGCCAAAAAACAGAGAAATTTGGGTTTTTGTGATAAAGTTAATTTTTTTGGCCAATGAAGCTTTTTGCAATTATTCCAAATGCATCTGATCACTCTGCACAATAATATAGAAACAATGTGAATCAACACCACAACAACTGAAGCAGAAAACTTTGTGAAACACAACATTTATGTCACTGCCAATACTTTTGGCCATGGCTGTAAATAACAATATTTAATATTGTTATTTAATATTTAACTGAATCTAAAACGAATAAGGCATAATAAATAAATAATTACTTATAACAGGCTGGAAAAATAGACATTTATTCATTTTAATATCTTATATATCGTATATGACACCGTACACAGGAAAGTGCCCCGTTAGATCGGTTTCATGCTGAAGAGGTACGGTTTTTACATAATGTTTTCTCCCTTAATGTAAACGATTACAGATGCCAAACTAACCATATACATGTCGAAATTATTGGAGCCTCTCACGCAAAATATGAGCTCATTGATGTCATAAAATATCAGTCTGCTTTATTATTCCATATTATTTCCTATCGACTCCTGGTCGGAGGCTTCCGTAAATATCTAGTTTATACGTAGGGTTACATTCTACCTAAGTTTAATGGTGCAATGCTCAAATATTTAGTAGTGTGTAAATTGTGACTTAGTGCCCATATACGCCACAACTAGGCTAAGTTGTAACATACGTATAGCTGGTGGAATCGAACCCAGGAGCTTAGAATCAATAAAAATGTTGTTTTATGGAAAAGACCAGCTTGAAGAATTTTTTACAATAGCTCCTTTTGTGTTACGTGAGAAAATAACAGGAAATAGGTTTGGAAAGACACGAAGGTGAGAAAATAATGACAGATTAAAAATTTTTGGGTAAACTATTCCTTTAATAGTTTCCGAGTAGAAAGTCAACAGACATGGAAAAACTAAATCACAGTATGGCTAACCCATTCATCATGTATCAATGAAATAACATAGGCTAACGAATATTCTTGTAATGCATTGCCTCCATGATATGCAACCCTCAAAGTGAAGTTGCTGTTTGTAGATGCTGAGCATGCAAAACGCTTCCAATTTGCCCGATCAGGGTGACACTTGCTGACTGTATTTCCATAACATTAACTCTCTCTCAATCTACACAGTGAGGCAATCACAGGCACCCTCTATGCCCCCTCTGTCCTTATGTGACCCAGAATCAACCCATATGTCCTTAGCCGATAGTGATTGCATTGAAAGCAATATGACATGGACTCTCTTATAAATCTATACTTTAAAATATAGAAAGAAAGACTCTTGACCACTGCCCTGCTGCTGACTCACATATTCTCTGTTAGAGGTAAACAGCTGATTTCACCACACCTATAAAACACTTAGGTTAAGTATCATTATCTCTTAAAATGAAATAGACTTTGTGATACAAACACTCATGCACACAAAACACAATTATTGCATTAAAGGCTAAACATTCACCAACAGTATCCAGACAATTCACCTTAGATAAGAGAGTAATAAAATATACTCTTTGTGTTTTAATACTCACTGCATGCACAAAGATGTCCTGGAACCAAATTTTCAGATTGCATTTAATTAATTTAAGCTTTCACCCACAAATGTATTTCTACACCACACTAGTCCAAATACATAAATATTGCTAAACTCATATCAGTGATGTGCAACATAGTCTGTCATACTCTGGTAATAGTTTATTCTACATTCACTTATGTTCCTTTGTACTTATGAACTTTATAATCAGCATGTCTCTTGTTTAACTGATACAAGACCTACATTAGTAGCTGGTCTGTAAAAACAAACTACCATGACATTAACAGTGCCAACCATTTTGCAGATGCTTTATGTAAGTAATACAGTTAAAGTTGCTCGCTGCATCCATCTTTGCTACAAACGGTATGATTATAGTCATTTTGTTTAACAGACCACTTCCTAATGCAGTGTTTTTCTAAGGTTCAGAAATGGATATTCTTCTATTTTAACCTAATATTTAAAGCAACATAAGTGGAGGGAGTCCCTGGCAGAGTGCCCAACAACAGGTCAATACTGACTCTGCGGCTGCAGTTCTTTTCTATTTTCCTCTCGGGTGCAGAAGTATACCCTTTACTCCTTGCCTAAACACACCCAAACCTACAAGTGTTTCTCAGCAGATGAACACAAGCAAGAATGCCATTTTATAAACTTTGGATTCTGGTTCATCAGTCTGAGTGTTTCCCTACACACTATACATGAGACGGTGGAATTGTAATCTTCTCAGAGACTACTTATGCAACCAATTATATGTTACCCTAATGGAATATAAAGCTGTATTGCCATTGATTGATAGTCTGATAATAACATAAAGCTGTATTTTGTCAAATCTCTATTCAATTTCATTGCAATGCAGATGCAAATAATTTTTTTTTTTTAATTATTAAAAATATGGTGCATACAGAAAAAAGGTTATATTTGTTAACATAACAAACTGCATAAGGCAACATGAACTAACAATGAACAATGTTTGTTTTGTCTTTACAGCATTTATTACAGCATTTATCTTGGTCAATGTTTATTTATGAAAATGCAATTAGTATTTAGTACATTAGCTCATTATGCAAAACTAATTTTCATGTTAATGTCGAGAAACCACTTTTAATGTAACATATTACATGATACAATTGTACGTGCATTGTATTATAGGCTACGTTCAAATCTTTAAGTTTCATATAATAATATAAATGTAAATACAAATGTATTTCCGATTTCAATATACTTGGACACTCTTGCATTCTTAATAGTCATCTTAAACCAAGATGAGTACTAGTTCTAAGTAAAAACCCTTATTAGTTGATAATAACGTCTAACAGTAATTAAACTGGCAATAACAAGTTATTCAGTGCTAGCTGTTCGGATCATCGTTTACATATTTACACACGATCGCATCCCATTCAATTCGATCACTACTTCCACCACAAACTTGCACGTTATCTGTAAAGTTGAGTCCAATTCAAGATGAATGACCTTCATTCTGAAAAAGGAAAAGTACCCACCAGTAAAAACGCAAAACAGAACGCAGAGGAAAGGCGAAAGTCCGAGGAAAATTTTGCACTTCCCAAAGATGTGTCTTATTTCCTTTGCCATGATTTCTGACTGCAGGCGCAGCTGAGTTCCTCCTCGCTGAATCAACTCGCTGTCTGAAGCTTCAAATGCCGGACCACGCGTGGGCGGTACCGTTTAGTCCGACTAGAAATAAAAGGTCATCAATGCGGAGCAGCATTGCAATGCAGTTATACGATTTACACTCAATCAGAGGCTAATTAAATTTACATTATCCCCCCACCAGTTGGCTAGTCTTAGCTGGTCACCCAGCCTGGTCAGACTGCTCCACTGGCTTGTTTTAAAGGTTGTTTGGGCACTTTTTAGCTGGTCAGACTGAATGATCAGCTGGCATCCCTGCTAAACCAGCTTAGCACTAGCTTGGCTGGGAGACCAGCTTTAACCAGGTAAAACTAAGTTCAGCCATCCATTTTTGTCTGGTTTTAGCAATGTATTTTTTTTTACTCTGTTGTTTGGTAATGCATGAGCCAAATGCAATGGCTAAAGAAATATAAGGCTACGCAGAAATGCAAAACAAAAAGCTAAAAAGTATTCCAGGATAGTAAGGTTTTGAAGCTAATCGATCAATCGTAACATAGAGAAAATACTTGACCAATTCCTCAAATTAGTTAATGTCGCCATGCTTTAGAATGCAGTTGCTTCTGCAATAGTTTGTGTGTCATTGCAAAACGAGTTATCTTTTAATGAATTGACTCAGGGCTAGAGATATTCTCTCAGAGAATGTCACCCAGTTCATTCAGATTAAAGCATGAGCCATGCTGGGCACGCATTCCATGATCCTTGTGTTTTATTTATGTCCTCCCTAGAGTGATAAATTCCCAGCTGAGTGGTGCCATTTACACCAATCAATCATTTTTATTGGCTCTCCTCTGAATGTATGTGACTTCTCTCTCACTGAAATGCAAAAACATCTGGGAAGTATTGCACACAGTAAAATATTTTATTCATTGATGACTTTTGAGATTTTCAGTGTAAATAATGTCCAGCCTTAATTATCAGAATGAATTCATGCCAATAGGAGAGTAATGTTGCATCCGTAATGTTAAATATATGGATTTGTCTAACTGAGGTCAGGTCAGGTCAGGTCAGGCTTGTTGTTTTCAAGACAGCCAATGTTTTAAAATATCTCCAATATCTCTTATGAGAAACTTGTGTTAAATCCATTTGGGAGCCTACAGTATCAAATTGCAAAAAAGTTAAACTGTTGAAGCCAGCTCTTTTGGCCCTGTTCTTAATGTCATAACTTTACCACGTTTTACCTGTAAGGAATGACTGTGAACCTAGTGTAAGTTATTACTTCACACTTAAATATTCTGATGCACATTTGTAACATTTTAAATGGGTGTTTACTAGGTTACTATGGATTAAAGAGGAAGGACGGATTTAACGGATGGCATTAAATTAGACTTGACTTTTAAACTTTATTTTTAGCATGTGTAGAACAGTACACACTTCCAAGGATTAGCCTTTTCTATAAATAGCATGACATTGCCACCTGCTGGTGAAGAGTACACATCTGAAGTTGTCTTTGTCAAATGTGCTCAGGGCTGCATATGTGTAACCTTGAAAAAAAAAAAAAAACAAGTATAAAGAAAATGAAGTCTCTTTCAGCATAATTAGGTTTTTGCGTGTAGGTTTAATGAGTCACTGTTAAAAAAATAAAAGACTTCAGCTTTAATTTAATTCTAATCGATTCAATACAAATTACTTTTGCATTGCACTTAATGAAAAGCAATCATACTTCCCAAGACAATTCAGCTCAAGAAATTTAATTGAAATTCACACTTTACAAAAACTCTTCTGAACAAAATTTCCATTTATCAATTAGGGTAATAAATAACAGTTGTTTTATTACATGTTCTTTAAAAAATATAAAATAATACTGACTGTAACTTGGTAGAAATATACAATTTAACACCACAAAATCCTGCAAAATTATTTCAGTGAGGCCTTAACACAAGACAATTGCACATCAAAAAGTAAACAAACATTAAATATGGAAAATATATACATGTACATACATATCAATTCAATACGATTTCCAAGAAATGTTGGGTTCTGTTCTACATGCACGTTCCACAAGCTGCATTATCAATAACTTTTATTTTTTTAAATAAATGAAACTTGAGATGCTCTATTGTTAAAATAGAATGTAATGACTGTAATGACATTTGTCATACAACAATACAATCTTTGCCTTGCTAAAAATGGCTACAAATACTAACCACAACATTCAACTTGATTCAATAAAGCCTTTAAAAACATAACATCTGAACATTCCATAACCAATATCCTCTGCAATTTCACATCAAGGTGCATTCTAGATTCATTGAAATATTTACTGCTTGCAACAGAATTATAAATTCAAAAAGAATTTGTTCTTTAATACAGCCTGTTACACTTTTATTTTAGTCCTCACGAAGATATGCCTCTGGAACATCCCCCAGGTCGTGTATGTTAATGCTGGAGGCATACTTAGCCATTCTCTGGATTTCTTCCGCTTTAGTTTCTGCCAGTTTTTTCTCAGCATCTTTTGAGATCTGTCTAACCTCCTCCACTTTGGACTGTGCGACCTGCAGATTAGTCTTTGTGGTTGTACCTGTATGTTCAGCTCCTGCAAAAATATTAGGGCTGAATCAGTTTACAGACAATACCTTTTTTTTTATTTATTATTGCAGAGGAAATATACAAAATGTATAAATTTATGCAAATGATTCAAAAACACACCTGAATTGTCGGCTGCTTCTACTGATAACTCACAGATGTTAATGGCATTCATCCAGTTTGACTCAAATCGTTTACATTCTTCAAGTCTATCACCAACCTGAACAAAAAAAACAACAACATTGTAAATTCTGTAATTCTCAGTGAATTCAAATTGATTTCCTCTTCAAGTAGCCATTAAATATTAACAAGGTCTGTTATGGCACTTTTCCACTGCACGTTACGGTTCGACTCGCCTCAACTCTACTCGCTTTTCTTTTCTGAGCTTCCATTTCCACTGCAGTTTAGTGCCCCTCAACGTGTGTGGGATTATAGAATTATCGTCATAGTTGCGCCGCATCTACTGCTGCGACATCATTTTAAACACGACACAAATGGACCAAAACAATAATACAACCGTTAGCTGTTACCTACTAGCTCATTTTGCTGCATAAAGCAGTTGTTGCATGGTGATTTTACACAAGTGTAACAGTTAAATTGGCCTGGTTGTTTTAGAAGCAAGCTTCCAGTAGCTGGTCAACTAAATAAAGTGAAGCTCTCAAGTAGATTATAGAGTTTACATAACAAAATTTACCATCCTCTATCGTGGCTGAGTACAGGGCACTCTCCCTCCTATTGCTCGCCGGTTTAGATAGCGTCCATTTGGTTGAAACACTTCAACTTTTCCTTGATGGTTCTGTAGTCACTTTTAAGTTTTTGTTTACTTTTCCCAACTCTGTTGGTCCGGTGGTAGACGTGTGTGGCCAACAGCTGAGACACTTCCTGAGAGACTTTTTTGTTAATTGCTAACGAGTGGCTCGTCTGCACCTCGTTTATTGACCACGGCGTGGTTTTGCACACAGCCATTTCTTTTTTCACTATCCGAAAGTCACGTGAACAAATTATACTGTTATCGCTGTTGCTAACTTTAAAACTAGCGGGTTAATGTCACGTGTCGGAAATCCAGTGACGCAAGTAGTGACGATTCTCCCTGACCAGTCAGTAATCTGCAGGAATTTGACATCACATTTAGTATCGGCTCGGCTCGCTTGGAACCTCGACCAAGGTGGTACTAAAAAAGGTATCAGGTACCAGGTTCTATCCACAGTGGAAAATCCCAAAAAAGCAAGCAGAGTCAAGTTTAGTCGAGTTGTACTGTGCAGTGGAAAAGCCCATTAGTAGTCTTGAAAATCATGATGTAAGCTCAGATATTGTCATTACTGAAAAAAATGAAGTTGTCTTTTTTAGTGTTAACTCGTGATTGAGTATAAAATGTACCCTATGGGGAATAGGCTACCATAATCCCTTGTGCTAGCATTATTTAATGATGTTTCCCTGGTTAAAGGGAACTTATGAGGGAATTTAAATAGTTGATATTAAGAGTTCATTCAGGTTTTAGCTCTTTTGTAGTATTATTTATGTTGTTTTGTTGCAAATAGTTGTTTCATGTGATGACACCATTAGGGTGATCTGTGTTCCCTTTGGTCAAAGTGGACCCTGTTAACTCTTTTTCAGTTCACCTTGAACATGTGCAACGGAAGTACAAATATATACATGTATTTAGGTGAAGAATTAATTTCATTTAATGATTGACATAGAATTGGTTCTAATCTTTTTTATTTTGAGCTGTTTTATTGTATGATCTAAATTTGAGTCAATTCAACTAAAATTAATAAGTAGAAAAACAACAAGATTTAAATAGAAAATCTGATTTAAGTCTACTTGCAACTGGTTACATTAACATTAAAAGTTCATTTCATTTTATGTGAACACCAAGTTATTTTATTTTCAAACGTTTTGCTGACTCCTTTACTAAGTTGAATTGAGGGAACAAGTTTACTCAATCAACAAAGTAAAGTCAACATAAAGAGATTTCTGTGCTGGTTCTCAAGTGGTTTGGCATCAGGACACAGATTTTTACATTGGACATCAAGTGCCATCCCAACACAATGCTTTCGGCAGAAAATAATTCACTGCACAAAATATACTGTGGTTGGCACAAACCATTTTATGTAGTCTGGGCTCTATTTTAAATATGCCAAACTACTCTAGAGTTTGATAAAAAATTTGACATCAACAACAACAAAAATATGGGAAAAATATTTTCCCCATATCCTATCATAACCATGCACGATTATATGTTTAGCAGCACTTTTATTATTTGCATTTAGCATGGGTTTCCCCTCGCTGTCCACGACCCTATCAGAACAGACCTACGACACATTTTTGGAACACAACCCACCTGTTGAGAACAACTAATCTAGGCTATGTCCTTTGACAAGAGAAACACTTGAAAATACGTAACAAATTGTACCTCCACTCGTTGGCCAATGATCACCTGCCAAATGCTGTCCTCTTCCACAAGGGTGAGTTTTCCTATTGAGGATATATATTGTTTCTGAAGGGCAGTGAGTGTATGTAGTGCCTAAGGAACAGACAAGATGATAAAATGACTTAAAATGTATCTGATAAAACCTAGAATGCAATGACAACACAAGATACAAAACTAAAACAAGTTTTATGATTAGACAGTTGGTTCATACTGCAGTGTTTGTATCTTACGTTGGAATATTGTGTGAGGGCATCCACAAGGGCCAGTGTGGTCTGAGAGAGGTATGTGTTGGCACTGTCTGTGACCAAACAGGAAGCCCGGCGGATCAGGGATTCATGTGAGAGGTTTTCCATTTGCTGTAGAGAAAACAAACGTTTTAACATCTATAATTTGTCGCAATAGAAATGTACACAATGCACATTGTCAGGCTATGGGAGCTCTATAATTGTATTTTTACTAATAAGAAAAACAATTACAGATCTCTCTAACATAATTTTTTACTAGTAAACAATTTCAATTATTGAGCTTAACAACTGTAAACTTGACATGTTTCCATTGACTCACATTTATTTTTAATTAAAGGGCTCCTCAATTTCATTTTTACTAGTAAGCTTTACAATTAGAGAGCTCTGTGGATGAACTCTTACTAGAAGAGCGCTACAGCATTCGTACAAGTATAAATGTAAATAGAGAGGTCTGTTTCTGCTTTACTTTCTAGTTGAAAATCTATTTTAGAGCTCTCTAATTGAAATGTTACTAGTAAAAATGCAATTACAAAGAGTAACGCTATGAGCATTAAAAGTTAAATCAGCTTGCCAAAGTCAAGCACACCAGATGCTTGCACGTAGCTTACGGGCACCACTAATTCTACACTTGTTTATAGCAAACTTGGTTACCTGTGTAAAGGGAACCGCACAGAGCCCACTGCCTACACTGAATGCAACTGCATTGTATTGCGCCAACTCGGGCAAACGCAGGAGACGCTGGTGAACGGAACTGCTGCAGAGCGCATTGGCCCTGTTCCTTTAATATAAGAAATTTAATTAGACTGAGGATAGCTTTCCAAAACATTTCTGTCTCACTTTACTAAAAGTAAGGTGGTTGATAAACTGAGTGCAATCTTACTTTAGGTGCTGCAAGCATGCCGCACTCAGCCGCAGCGCTGCCATGTTTCTCTGGACAAGCAGGAAGTTGGTCCGGCCTTTAAGAAAACTCCAACTAACACAAACGCTGCTTTTCCTAAAAGCCTGCATATTGCCTCACCGTCTTTCACAAATGAAAAATAACCGGGTATTTATTCCTGGTTTGAGATTTGTTCGTAATGGATCTTTGTTTCAAGTCATTCTGAAGTTGAGATCGCTGCACCCCAGTATTTATACACTGCCAAGGGACTCTGACCCCACACAGACCGGTCTATTGATCCGTTTATTCTGACATTTAATCTCTATTTTAGTGGTTTAAGTTCAAGGAACGATAAGGATTGACGCAGGTTTACACACTACGTCAGCATAAAAGTTTGAGGTAAACACTAGATAGCGCATATTGGGCTGCAGTACATGGCGACCTATTGCTCTCAGAGAGCAAGAAAACAAGGTGTTTTAGAACATATCTAAGGCATATGGATTTGATGAGCAGCATGTTCTGCATGTCTCAACAGGGTGTGGCAGAAAAACAAGTCCATATGATAAGGAAAAATATAGTGGTATGGCATAATCTGGCAAGACTAAAGAGCTGTATACCCAGGGTAGTATTCTGGGGCCCCTGGCTGTATATTGCACTAGGCCTCTTTCCTATTAAATACAGTTTAGAATTTGTTGTGGCCCCCCCCCCCTAGATTCATTACACCTTTCACCCCTCTAGCCATGGCCCTGGCTGTACCTACATTGGGAGGCTCACTGATACAATCACTTGCCAGAGTGCATACTCCGATAGATGAGGAAAGCTCTTGATAGGCTTGTTCAATTGACCTCTAACAAAATCATAGGTCTACTATTTACTGACCAATAACTTATATTTTGGCTTTGAAGAGACAGAATGAATTGGTCTTAGAAGTTTCTCAACGGCTCAATATCAACATGCTGAGAGACAATTATTTGTTTGTGACTACTTTTTCTGTCCTTGTTATCATAAAAAAAGAAAGACACAATAATCTAAAACATTAGACCACCACTATTTAAAAATGCATGTTGTGGCATTCAGAGACTGGAAGTATACGGTTATTTTCATTCATTCATTGCTCTATTTAAATACAATTCTTGTCTGCATGCATATTGGGGGTTTAGTTTGTCCATATGGGAACATTTTGAAGGTACAAAGCTGTTCCACTTTTGAACACACTAAAGTGTATAGAAGACAAATAACCACAACAAAGTAAAGACCTTTAAAAAGTGATGAAATCTCTCAGGCGTGTTCAAGTGCTTATCTCAAGCAATGGTAATAAGAATGTACATATAAACAAAGGTTTTTTTTTACAGATCAGGGTTCAAATCACAATTGCATCATGTCACAGAAACATCATGGTTACTGTTGTAACCTCCATTCCCTGAGGGAAGGAACGAGATGTTGTGTCGAATGAAGTGACACAAGGGGTCAACCTGGGATGCCAAACGTCCTTCCGAACCTAAGAAAAGGCCAATGTCAAGTTGGCAGACAGAATTAGCAAGCCCCGCCCCGGACATACAGGTATAAAGGGAAGCGGGGCAGCGAGAGCCAGTCGGGATTTTGCACTGAGGAGCCGAAAATAAGGTACGGCCGTTAACAGTGGTAGGTCTAGTGCTGTGGCAGGAGGGACACAACGTCTCGTTCCTTCCCTCAGGGAACGGAAATTACAACAGTAACCATGATGTTCCCCTTTTGTCAATCACTCGACGTTGTGTTGAAATAAGTGACACAAGGGGTCCCATCTAAAAACACCATGCACTGACTGCGTTACGTGAACTGTTGAGACAGGTGCAAGCAGGCTACTGTGTGCTAGAGGCAACTGTGTCGGCTGCACGTAGCCCTCCCCTACGCCCCCAAAGAGATGTCACATGCAGACCTTAGGTTCCCTGCACCCCTGAGGGGGGAACAGGTGCTACATGACTAGCATGGGAGCAAGCCCGGCAGCCGCGGCCTTTTCTCTCACTATGTCTCACATAGGACGTGAAGAGGCTGGGGCTATCTTAGCGCTATGAAACGCATCGGGGAAGGAGGTCTTTCCCGGTCCTATACTTTCAGGGAGAAAATACTCTGTGGAGGCCACATTCTACCCATTCTAGGGGGCGGTAACATGTGGCAAATACACCATGAGGGTTGTGATGCCGTTCGTGGGAAATGTCGCGGTGGTAGGTCCAGCCTAATGAGGGGGGACTCTACAGCACGGTGGACAGCAGGGCTGCCCAAGGGAAACATGGGTCCGCCAACAGGGGGACCGTACAGCGGGAAATACATCACGGGAAGTTTGCCTGAGAAGGGAACTAATCCCATGGAGCCCGACCCCAGTACAGAGCACCTGTGACTCATAGTGGGTCTGGCTGCGAATTGCTCCACTGAATTAGCCGGCCAGAAGGCTAGGGAGTAGAACATCCTGGGAGCGACGCTTAGTGGCTAACCTGGGATAGAAGGTGCACTGGATCAACTTGGTGAAGGGCGCTGTGTGCAACCGGAACACCCGGTCGGTTGTGCCGCATTACCGAGTTCTACCGGCTCGGACCTGACAAAACATGGGACGAGACCGACTCAACACTGAGATTGTAAAATCTGGCAAATGTAATGGGTGTTGCCAAGCCCGCTGCTCTGCAGATGTCTGCTAAGAAGGTGCCATGGGCCAGTGACCACGAGGATGCCGCACTTCTTTTAGAGTGTGCTCGAACCAGCAAGGGGGCGGGCACGGCATGGGTGTGATAAGTTAAAGAAATAGCATCAACGACCCAGTAAGCTAACCTCTGTTTGGAGACGGCGTTTCCTTTCCGCTGTCCGCCGAGCAGACAAAGAACATCTAGAGCTCTGCATGCGGTCCAAATAGATAAGCAAGCACGTACCGGACACAGCAATGAGAAGGCTCGGTCTGCCTCTTCCCGGGGCAGTTTGCTTGCAGGTTCACGACCTGGTCCCTGAAGGGGGTCGTAGGAACCTTGGGCACGTAGCCCGGTCGTGGCTTCAGGATAATGTGAGAATGTGCCGGACCGAACTCCAGGCAGGTGTCACTGACAGAAAACGCATGCAGGTCCCCAACACTCTTGGGATGGAGGCTAACGCATTCAGGAGGGCCGTCTTCAGGGAGAGGGCCTTTAGCTCAACTGAATCAAGCGGCTCAAATGGGGGTCTCTGAAGGCTCGAGAGGACCACAGAGTGATCCCAGGAGGGGAACAGGCTAGGCTGGGGAGGGTTCAGTCTCTGGGCACCTTATAGGAACCTGATAATCAAGTCGTGCCATCTACTGCGTCGTGGTGGGCTGCGATAGCAGCTACATACACCTTCAAGGTGGAGGGGGACAGCCTCCCCTCCAGCCTCTCCTGCAGGAATGAAAGCACTGACCAAACTGCGCACCTCTGGGACCCATCTCCGTTGCAGCGGCGATGTCGTCATCCAATTCCGGGGGCTCAAGGGAGAATGCCTGCTGGCCGTGAGGCGAGCTGCACTCATCCCGAGCTCGGACGGAAGCAAGCAAGCGTGCCGGGGCTGGTGGTTCATGGGGATTTACCCGGCGAAACCGAGCCCGTCGTCATCCCCAAATCGCCTTCATTGCCAGCCAGGTCGTCCTCAATCCCGTGGGATTGAACGAATGACGCGGGGGGTGGCTGAAGTGGCTTTCTCCCCTGTGGAAAGAAAGCCACGACCGCAATGTTGCCATGGCTATGTTCTCACACTGAGAACATGAACCATTCATAAAATGCTGCCTGCATGTGATCGCAGCCCAGGCACGCAAGGCAACTTTTATGACCGTCAGAAGTGGAGAGAAATCAACGGCATCCAGGAACTACACAGAGGCGGAAAAACATCTTTAAAAAGACACATCCTGAAAAGGATGTTCAACGCCTGTTGTGTATTGCTCTTTTATGAGTGGGAACTCAAACCCTTTTAGAAGAAATAAACTCTTTTTAGGAGGAGAAACACTCTTTCAGACAATGAAAGCGCCGTCAAAGTGCCCAGGGGCGTGGACTGCACCGCGTGCAAAGAGAGACAACGCCAGAGAGATAAGTGAAACAGTGGTGAACTCAGCTTTGCTGTTGCACAACTGTTCGGCTCCGAAGAAAAATTCTGACTGCCACTCGCTGCCCCGTATGTCCGGGGCGGGTCATGCAAATTTTGACTGCCAACTTGACATTGGCCATTTCTCAGGTTCAGAGGTACATTTGGCGTCTCAGGAAGACCCCTTGTGTCACTTAATTCGACACAATGTCGAGTGAGTGACAGAAGAGGAACAGTGGCATGCAAAGGCCACATAACATACAGTGCATCCGGAAAGTATTCACAGAGCTTCACTGTTTCCAAATTTTGTTATGTTACAGCCTTATTCCAAAATTGATTAAATTCATTATTTTCCTCAATTCTACAAACAATACCCCATAATGACAACATGAAATAAGTTTTTTTGAAATCTTTGCAAATTTATAATAAAAAAAAACACACATGTACATAAGTATTCACAGCCTTTGATCAATACTTTGTTGAAGCACCTTTGGCACCAATTACAGCCTCAAGTCATTTTGTGCATGAAGCTACAAGCTTGGTACACCCACTTTTGGGCAGTTTCTCACATTGTCTTCTTTGCAGGACCCCTGCATGCTCCATCAGGTTGGATGGGGAGCATCAGTGCACAGCCATTTTTGGATCTCTCCAGAGAAGTTCAATCGGGTTCAAGTCTGGGCTCTGGCTGGGCCACTCAAGGACATTCACATAGTTGTCCCTTAGCCACTCCTTTGTTATCTTGGCTGTGTGCTTAGGGTCGTTGTCCTGTTGGAAGATGAACCTTCACCCCAGTCTGAGGTCCAGAGTGCTCTGGAGCAGGTTTTCATCAATGATGTCTCTGTACATTGCTGCATTCATCTTTTCCTCGATCCGGACTAGTCTCCCAGTTCCTGCCGCTGAAAAAAATCCCCACAGCATGATGCTGCCACCACAATGCTTCACTGTAAGGATGGTGTTGGCCAGGTGATGAGATTTCCTCCAGACATAACGCTTGCCACTCAGGCCAAAGAAATCAATCTTTGTTTCATCAGACCAGAGAATTTTGTTTCTCATGGTCTGAGTCCTTCAGGTGCTTTTTGGCAAACACTAGGTGGGCTGTCATGTGCATTTTACTGAGGAGTGGCTTCCGTCTGGCCACTCTACCATACAGGCCTGATTGGTGGAGTGCTGCGGAGATGGTTGTTCTTCTGGACGATTCTCTTCTCTCCACAGAGAAATGCTGGAGCTCTGTCAGAGTGACCATCGGGTCCTTGGTCACATCCCTGACTAAGGCTCTTCTCCCCCAATCGCTCAGTTAGGCCAGGCGGCCAGGTGGCCAGGTCTAGGAAGAGTCCTGATGGTTCCAAACTTCTTCCATTTACGGATGATGGAGGCCACTATGCTCACTGGGACCTTCAATACTGCAGAAATGTTTCTGTACTCTTACCCAGATATGTGCCTCGGTACAATCACGTCTCAAAGGTCTACAGACAATTCCTTGGACTTCATGGCTTGATTTGTGCTCTGACATGCACTGTTAACTGTGGGACCTTATATAGACAGGTGTGTGCCTTTCCAAATCATGTCCAATCAACTGAATTTACCACAGGTGGACTCTAATCAAGTTGTAGAAGCATCTCAAGGATGATCAGTGGAAACAGGATGCACCTGAGCTCAATTTTGAGTGTCATGGCAAAGGCTGTGAATACTTATGTACATGTGTTTTTTTATTTTTTATAAATTTGCAAATATTTCAAACAAACTTATTTCATG
Source organism: Xyrauchen texanus (assembly GCF_025860055.1). Classification (NCBI taxonomy): domain Eukaryota; kingdom Metazoa; phylum Chordata; class Actinopteri; order Cypriniformes; family Catostomidae; genus Xyrauchen; species Xyrauchen texanus. Next base: position 14,846,188 of record NC_068313.1, on the reverse strand, counting down.
TTGTCATTATGGGATATTGTTTGTAGAATTGAGGAAAATAATGAATTTAATCAATTTTAGAATAATTCTGTAACATAACAAAATGTGGAAAATGTGAAGCGCTGTGAATGCTTTCCGGATGCACTTTATGTTATGTGGCCTTTGCATGCCACTGTTCCCCTTCTGTCACTCACTCGATGTTGTGTCGAATGATGTGACACAAGGGGTCTTCCTGGGACACCAAACATATGTATACTGTGACACAATGTATTCTGTTGACACAGCTTTTTTGCATTGTTACATTTATTTCAATGATGTTGCTAATTTGAATATGCTTATAGTTAAAACGTAAAGTCACGTATTTCTTTATACACACAGCAATATGTTTTTGAGGTACGAAAATGATACAAATTATGTTTCTCTCTAATGTCATAATTCGACTTGCTGATTGGTAAGAACATATCTTGAAATAGTGTGTAAATAATTTTATAAAAGAGGGGAAATATGCACTTATAAATAATTTTAGCCTATTTAAGATTTACGCATTTTACTTTCATAACAATATTCCATCATATTGACATGCACAATCTTTAAAATAAATAAATAAATATGATTTGAATAAAATAAATTAACTTAATTTTTTTAAAGATTACGCAATTCGTAAAAGTAGGCTTAACTTTGTTTTGAGAGTGTGTTTGCCTTAAAGGAGATGCAATTAGTACAGCAACTCTTAAAGTGTACTGGATTGAAAATATTGCAGAATCACAATACTGCTCATGTACATAAAGCCTCGATGGAAAATTTAACAAAGGTCTTGAACTTTATTGGATAATGACCCACTATTCAGCATTTTATATAATATGCTATATGTTATTATATTTGTAATAACAGGTGTCCTGCTGGGTGGATTTCATCTACAGTTTTACAGATGACAGAATGTGTTTATTTTGATTTGTATTATTTTCTAGTAACTGAAGTAATTTTCTTTTTTACTTTTTCTAAGTGTAATGTTCACCTTTTCTCATTTGAACTTTTCTTTTTCTAAGTGTAATGTATGCTAATAGATATCCTTATATGTGGATTTCCGTTTACAAAAATGCTTGATATTCAGTAAACACATTGGCATTATTTTAGTTTTATTATTTTATTATTGAAGTTAAGTTCAATAATATTTTACTTGGCTCAAAAGATGAGAATCCACTTGTTGCCTTCCATCCTAAACCATTTTTGTTATTTTTGAAATTACATTTGTGTTATTGTATCATTTTCACAGTATTAACAAAAAATTAAAAAATGCTTTTCATGTTCAAATAAATGATTACAATTTTTTATTTGAATGAAAATATAGCAAATAATGTAAAAGGGTTTACGCCATCAGTCAAGGGTCTATTCAACCCATCATGCTTAATCGAGCCAACAGAGGTCGCCCTTAAGTAATATACCAAATGTGAGGCACTTTCCCAAGACAACACTTGTTGTTGATAAGGAAAATGCTATGGATCATGTTTATTATTTGTGTAGAATACATCCATTTCACCATTATGGAATATTTATTAACCACCCTAAAGCATGTATTTGGTTCACCAAAACTGAAAAAAAAAAAAAAAATCAATTCTAAAGAATATGTGATATACAAATCTTATTTGACGTTAGTCATTTTATAGCGTTATAAAATGACTCAGGCCTGCTACAAATATCATGAGCACTATAAATAAAATTCTGTCACATATCAGTTTGATTGAACAGTCCACATTAAAGGCTTTACCAGAAGATCATGTATGTTTATCTGTGTCAGAGATAACATTCACTTTACATCTGATATAGTAAACCAGAGCGGCATAGAATTTATCATCTCTAAAACCATAGACAAGAGGGCTTACTGCTCTGGAAGTGATACTAAATGCCAGGAAATTAAAAAGGCGCACAGTCAGGTATAATTGAAAGCCATACTCCATCACTACAGCTTCAATGTAGGGACACATAACTTCCGCACTACACAAAAAAAGCTGAATGATATGCAGGGAAATGGTGCGCTGTCCTTTTGATGCTGATTTTTTGTCACTACAGGCTGCCCGTGCAGCAAGGAATATCATGACATAACAAAATACCTCAATTATGAGGATAAACACCATTCCCATAATATAAAATAGACCCCTGGCAAAGTAACGAATCCTTCCCGGAAGCATAATCTCATAGTGGCAGTGTGTGAGTTGAGACAAATATTCATGAGAGGCTGTGGTAACAAGGATAAACATATCAACAAAGGTGCTTATGGAGCTCAGGATCCAAATCAGCAAAATCACAATTAGGGCTCTTCTAGATGTGGAGATTGCATTATGCCGCAATGGCATACAAATGGCCACATAACGCTCTAGACACATAGCACCTATAGTCAGTGGGGCACATGATGAGACTGTTTCCATTAGCATGCAGATAGGGATACAGAAGCACAGAGGTATTAAAACAAAATTGTATGACAGTAGCACAACAAAATCAGTCAGAAGGAGAAACATTAGGTCCACCAGCAGAGAGTGTCCAAACAATATATAGCGTGTCTCTGTTCTGAAAGTCAATTTTCTAGAGAATATTAAGAGCATGATGAAGATTATGTAGATGAAGGGCCACATAAAGATCTGGGTCAGTGCCAGTGCTATTTTCCTCCGGATGGGGTCAGTTTGGATCAGTTGCATTTGCTCATCAGCACTAGCATTCTGGCTGACCATTGTGGTCACATCTTAGACAGAATTGGACAAAACACATTTCAGCATTATGCAAAATACTTGAGAATAAATAACTATGACAATTATATTACTGTATATTTACCAATATCCATATTTACCTGGGTTGGTGTAAAAAAATAAAAAAGTTCAAAAATCTTTTATAAAATAAAAATAAATATAACGACTTAGAGAAGGTAACTCTGGACAGTTTGAGCCCTGGTCATATATCATTTATAATATTAGCAGTATGAGCCAAATGATGAGGTGCGTTGTTAACAAACATTTATATAGAGTATGAAAGCTGTAATACATGACACCAGCTACGTTGATGACATCTAGAGATAAATTTAGATTTGTCTGTGTGGTGGGAATAGAGACTTGGAGCACTGTAAGGCACAGATACTGTATGCATGCTTTTAAAACATTACAATTGTACAGTAATAAAACATTAACCCTAAACAATTAAAATTAGCCACACAACAGTTTACAGTCTTTGGATTTGCCTTCTCATATACAAATTCTTTAATTGCAAAAAAATGCAAGGAAATCAATTTGACATATATATATACACTCACCTAAAGGATTATTAGGAACACCTGTTCAATTTCTCATTAATGCAATTATCTAATCAACCAATAACATGGCAGTTGCTTCAATGCATTTAGGGGTGTGGTCCTGGTCAAGACAATCTCCTGAACTCCAAACTGAATGTCAGAATGAGAAAGAAAGGTGATTTAAGCAATTTTGAGCGTGGCATGGTTGATGGTGCCAGACGGGCCGGTCTGAGTATTTCACAATCTGCTCAGTTACTGGGATTTTCACGCACAACGAATGGTGTGAAAAGGGAAAAACATCCAGTATGCGGCAGTCCTGTGGGCGAAAATGCCTTGTTGATGCTAGAGGTCAGAGGAGAATGGGCCGACTGATTCAAGCTGATAGAAGAGCAACTTTGCCTGAAATAACCACTCGTTACAACCGAGGTATGCAGCAAAGCATTTGTGAAGCCACAACACGCACAACCTTGAGGCGGATGGGCTACAACAGCAGAAGACCCCACCGGGTACCACTCATCTCCACTACAAATAGGAAAAAGAGGCTACAATTTGCAAGAGCTCACCAAAATTGGACAGTTGAAGACTGGAAAAATGTTGCCTGGTCTGATGAGTCTCGATTTCTGTTGACACATTCAGATGGTAGAGTCAGAATTTGGCGTAAACAGAATGAGAACATGGATCCATCATGCCTTGTTACCACTGTGCAGGCTGCTGGTGGTGGTGTAATGGTGTGGGGATGTTTTCTTGGCACACTTTAGGCCCCTTAGTGCCAATTGGGCATCGTTTAAATGCCACGGCCTACCTGAGCATTGTTTCTGACCATGTCCATCCCTTTATGGCCACCATGTACCCATCCTCTGATGGCTACTTCCAGCAGGATAATGCACCATGTTACAAAGCTCGAATCATTTCAAATTGGTTTCTTGAACATGACAATGAGTTCACTGTACTAAAATGGCCCCCACAGTCACCAGATCTCAACCCAATAGAGCATCTTTGGGATGTGGTGGAACAGGAGCTTCGTGCCCTGGATGTGCATCCCACAAATCTCCATCAACTGCAAGATGCTATCCTATCAATATGGGCCAACATTTCATAAGAATGCTTTCAGCACCTTGTTGAATCAATGCCACGTAGAATTAAGGCAGTTCTGAAGGTGAAAGGGGTCAAACACAGTATTAGTATGGTGTTCCTAATAATCCTTTAGGTGAATGTGTATATATATATATATATATATATATATATATATATATATATATATATATATATATATATAGCATTACTTTGGTCATTTGTTATATGAATGTTTATTTGATAGTTTGATTTTAATTTGTTGTATTTGCAAATCCTTAGTAAACACTTTCTTCTTATTCTTTTAAAAATAGTTAGTTATTGCTTTATTGGCATAATAAGAATTGCATGGTAACTAAATGGTTTCCGTTCACAAGAGCAGCATTTAATTGACCCTAAATGCATTTTAAAACACTATTAATGATGCACATTTTACTACTATTAGAAATAACTGTTTTATTATTCAATCTATGGGGAAAGCCTTGTTTTCCTAATTTTAAGAAGGCATTACTCAATACACCTCAAACTTAAATTGATAGTTCACCCAAAATACAAGTTCTCTCATCATTTACTCACCCTCATGCCATCCCAGATGTGTATGACTTTCTTATGCAGAACACAAATTTAGATTTTTAGAAGAATATTACAGCTCTGTAGGTCCATACAGTGCAAAGTGAATGGGTGCCAAAATGTTGATGCTCCAAAAAGCACATAAAGGCATCATAAAAGTAATCCATATGATTTGGATTATGCTGACAGATTTTTGAGTTTCAAAATGTTGGCACCTATACACTTGGTATGGACCAAAATAGCTGAGAAAGTCTTCTAAAAGTCTTCGTTTGTGTTATGAATGGTGGCAGCGAAGGCAGACGAGGAGAGTGGATCTAAATGCAGCTTATCTTTATTCCACAACCAAACAAATAAACACAAAGGAAAAACCCACAATGGGAAAACCGGAAACTTAAACACGATGAAACAAAACTGAACAGGAAACTTAAACACGATGAAACAACACTGAGAACTCGGGCAGGGAAACACATACCAGGCTTAACAACATTCAACGATTGACAGAGGGGAGTGAAAACAACCGGGTTAAAATACACGGACATGGGAAAACGGGGGCCAATGAACAAACAGAACTAAACAAGATAACAGGGCAATAAACAGAAACCAATGGCAAACTAACGAGGGCAGGTGAAAACAATGAACAGAGAACACGAAGGTTAACAAGGGAACTATGAAGCTACACGGGTGACACAAGTGCAAACTAAGGAACTACAAAAGTGACAAAAATGACAAACAAAGGGCAACAGTGAGACAAGACAAGGTACACCTAACAGAACCCCCCCTTAAGCAGCGGATTCCAGACGCTCAAAAGTAACATCACATAAAACCAAAAGAACAAATGTCCATTGACTGGGGGGGAAGCTTTTGGTGGGCAGACAGACCAAGGGGGGCAACGAAGGGCAGACTGGCAGTCCAGGGGGAAATGAGGGGCAGACAGGCAGTCCAGGGGGCAACGAGGGGCAGACAGGCAGTCCAGGGAGGAACGAGGGGCAGACAAGGGAAAGGGGCCGGTTCAGGAGGTCTGGGAGAAGGCCACTGGGCGAAGACTGGTTTGGGGGGCCTGGGAGGCAGTCAAAGGACAGGGACCAGTCCTGGGGACCAGGAAGTCCAAGGGGGCACAAAGGGCAGACCGGCAGTCCAAGGGGGGTACAGAGGGGACTGGGTCAGGGGGCCTGGGAGGTGGCCACAGGGCAACGACAGGTTTGGGGGCCTGGGAGGCAGTCGAAGGACAGGGGCCGGTCCTGGAGGCCAGGGAGTTGACCACGGGATGGGGATTGGCTTGGGGGACCTGGGAGGTGGCCGCAGGATAGGGACCGGTCCGGGAGGGTGGAGCCGTAGAAGGCGTAGCCAGGGGAGGCCTTGGAGCCATGGGGGGCGGAGAAGCCATAGGAGGCGGAGCTGAGGGAAGCCCTGGAGGCTCAGGAAGCGGAGCTGCGTGAGGCCCAGGAGGCGGAGCTGAAGGAGGCTCTGGAGGCTCAAGAGGCGGAGCTGAGGGAGGCTCTGGAGGCTCAAGAGGCGGAGCCATGGGAGGTAGCGCCGTGGGAGGCTCTAGAGGCGGAGACCTGGAAGGCTCTGGCGACGGAGCCAAGGGAGGTGGCGCCGCAGGAGGATCTAGAGGCGGAGACCTGGAAGGCTCTGGCGGCGGGGCCGATGGAGGTGGCGCCGTAGGAGGCTCTAGAGGCGGAGGCCTGGATGGCTCTGGAGGTGGAGCCGAGGGAGGCTCAGGAGATGGAACTGAGGAAGGCTCAGGAGGGGGAGCCGAGGAAGTCTCAGGAGGTGGAGCCGAGGGAGGCTCGGGAGGCTCTGGGGCGGAGCCGTAGGAGGCTTGGGGAGAAGAGCCGTAGGAGGCTCGGGGAGGCAGAGCCCAGGAAGGCTCGAGAGGCTTGCGAGGCGGAGCCCTGGGAGGGTCGAGAGACTTGAGGGGCGGAGTCCCAGAAGGCTCGAGAGGCTTGAGAGGCGGAGCCCTAGAGGGCTCGAGAGACTTGAGGGGCGGAGCCCTAGAAGGCTCGAGAGGCTTGAGGGGCGGAGCCCTGGGAGGCTCGAGAGACTTGAGGGCGGAGCCCGGGAAGGCTCGAGAGGCTTGAGGGGCGGAGCCCTGGAAGGCTCGAGAGGCTTGAAGGGCGGAGTCCTGGAAGGCTCGAGAGGCTTGAGAGGTGGAGCCCTGGGAGGCTCAAGAGGCGGAGCCCTGGGAGGCTCGAGAGGCTTGAGAGGCGGAGCCCTGGGAGGCTCGAGAGGCTCCAGAAGCGGAGCCCTGGAAGGCTCGGGAGGCGGAGCTCCGGAAAGCTCAGGAAGCTCGGAAGGCAGAGTTCTAGGAGGCTCGGAAGGCGGAGCTCTGGAAAGCTTGGAAGGCTCGGGAGGAGGAGCCCGGGGAGGCTCGAGAGGCGCTGACTCTTGGACGGTCATGGCTATTGGCACTGGCTCTTGGACGGGCACGACCACTGGCGCTGGCTCTTGGACGGGCACGACCATTGGCGCTGGCTTTTGGACGGTCAAGGCTACTGGCATTGGCTCTTGGGCGGTCATGGCTACGGGCACTGGCTCTTGGACGGTCATGGCTACTGGCACTGGCTCTTGGACGGTCATGGCTACTGGCACTGGGATGGTCGAGACCACTGGTGCTGGCTCAGGGACGGTCGAGGCTACGGGCACTGGCTCTTGGACGGTCATGGCTACGGACACTGGCTCTTGGACGGTCGAGACCACTGGTGCTGGCTCAGGGACGGTCGAGGCTACAGGCGCTGGCTCGGGGACGGTCGAGGCGACAGGCGCTGGCTCACTGACATCGGGGGCTAATGGCTCTGGCTGGTTGACCGGGGCTGACGAGGGCTCAGGCTCATTGACCGTGGCTGACGAGGGCTCAAGCTCGCCGACCGTGGCTGACGCAGGCGCAGGCTCGCTCACCGTGACAGGCGTGTGCTCTGGCTCGCAGGCCGGGGCAGGTGTGGGCCGGGAGGAAGAAGCCTGTCTTCTCTTCCTCCTCCGGGCAGACGAAGTTGAGCACGCTGGCTTGAGGATCGCGGGGCACACCGGCTCTGAAGCGGACGAGGTTGGCAGCGTGTAGGTCAGGACGGGCGTGGAGAGACGAATCGTGGCGGACAGGGGGAGTATCTTCATGGGAGGAGCGTCATCCTTCAGAACATCCACAGTGAGCGGCGATCCGCTGACCCGCAGGGTCTCCTCCACGAAACCGAGGAGCATCCAGCAACGACTTGCCGGTGGCAACCGCTCCCTCAGAGACTCATTCTAGTTACTCCGGAAGAATGTCACCAGGGCGTAGTCGGGGAAGTCAGAGATGCGTGCCAGCTTCAGAAAATCCTGGACGAGGTCCTCCAAAAGGCGGTCCTCCTGCTTGAGGCAAATGAGCAGGTAATTCGCCGAATAGGCTGCTAGATCCATGTGTGTTGGTCAGTCGTTCTGTTATGAATGGTGGCAGCGAAGGCAGACGAGGAGAGTGGATCTAAATGCAGCTTATCTTTATTCCACAACCAAACAAATAAACACAAAGGAAAAACCCACAATGGGAAAACAGGAAACTTAAACACGATGAAACAAAACTGAACAGGAAACTCGATGAAACAACATTGAGAACTCGGGCAGGGAAACACATACCAGGCTTAACAACATTCAATGATTGACAGAGGGGAGTGAAAACAACCGGGTTAAAATACACGGACATGGGAAAAGGGGGGCCAATGAACAAACAGAACTCAAACAAGATAACAGGGCAATAAACAGAAACCAATGGCAAACTAACGAGGGCAGGTGAAAACAATGAACAGAGAACACGAAGGTTAACAAGGGAACTATGGAGCTACACGGGTGACACAAGTGCAAACTGAGGAACTACAAAAGTGACAAAAATGACAAACAAAGGGCAACAGTGAGACAAGACAAGGTACACCTAACAGTTTGAGTTCAGCAGATGATAAGGGTACACTGCTGTGGTGTAGTGGCTAAAGCACAGGGCTGTTAATCAGAAGGTCACAGGTTCTAACCCCACAGCCACCACCATTGTGTCCTTAAGCAAGGCACTTAACTCCCGGGTGTTCCGGGGGGATTGTCCTTGTAATAATTGCACTGTCTGCCAAATGTATGCAATGTTTAGTTATACTGGTATGCTGCTCGGAATTATTAGTCTAAATTAGTTAGATGGAGATTGCTTAACGACATACAGTATACTCATAAGGAAATCATAAAATTGTGCTTTTGAAAAAATAAGTGGTTAGTACTAATATTAGATGTTTGGTTTGTCCATATGGGGAACTTTTAATGGTACAAGGTACTGTTCTTTCTTTCTTTCTTTCTTTCTTTCTTTCTTTCTTTCTTTCTTTCTTTCTTTCTTTCTATCTATCTATCTTTCTATCTATCTATCTATCTATCTATCTATCTATCTATCTATCTATCTATCTATCTATGTCTGTCTGTCAATACTGTAATTAGAACAATTTGAATGAATTGTTCTAATTACAGTATTACAGTACAGAATGTAATTTAAAGATCTAATTTAACTACAGTATGTTATACTTAACTGTAAATAAAACATTTATATGTAGTGTGAGTCACTCAAATGTTCCTAGAAATCAGTGATTTAAAATATATTCTGACGAAAAGTAATGAGGTTTTTGAATGACATAAGGGTGGGTGAACTATTCTGAACTGTATGCTGTAACATACTATCAGGTCTTTTGTTCTGAAACCAAAACCTCAGCCAACAGAAGCTGTTCAATATCTACATTCAGTTTCTGCTACAAAACATCAAACTATTACAGAAAAATGCAATGACTGTAGACTGTGGATGTTCCTTGTAGTTTGTAATGTTGTTTTTCAAATTCTGTTATTATTCTATCTATTATCTATAATTCTATACTATGTTCAAATGAACACAAGGTAATGCAAACCTGGAATGATGAATACATATTAAAGGTGTGATGTTATTTCTTTTCAAGAAAAGGCCTCCGTCTTTCCAATGATATAGTCCAAAGGATTATCACCAAAAAAAGATAGATAGAAAGAAAGAAAAATCAAACAATTTGTGAATTGATCCTATGTGTTTTTGTCTGAGTCTCTTCCTTTTGTTGAGAGTATCGCAATGTCACATAAACCATAACCTCATAATTTGCTGTACATTGTTTTTTATTATTATTTTAAATACTGATATAGAATGTTTTGCAGAATTTTGGTGCTGTCTTGGGTGCTGCACTCTCTGTGGGCCAGTGTTTTTACTTAACATATTTACATAATTACATCATGAGGTGCTATGTGTATAAGAGTTGTCCCTTAGGAGCCCAATCAGTGTACAAAGTCATTAAATAAACATTTGCTTTGCATCTTGAGGGATTAAGTAACTAAGGCCTCATGTTACCAGGCAGGTTGCATCATTTTCCAAATCAGCTGGTCTGCCAAACAATTAGGAAACACATCGAATTACACTAAAGTACCACTGATGGCCATTTTCACAACCTTTCAAGCACATAATTAGTCACATAGGAATTTAAGTAACTCTGTCAACTGGTTTCTGTGATGCATGTCTGAACCTCAGGGATCTTATCCTAAGGTACAGCATGCACAGTGTATGCTGCAGGTGGAAATGTGAATGTGCAAATAACTCAGATAAAACAATTGCAACAACTTAAACAAGTTGTAGTGGGTATTCAGCTTCATGTAAATATTTATAAAAATAATCTTGGGAGGGTCACGTGACACCATGCGAGGATCGGACGTGTGAACGATGAGCTCTGTGCACTTTGCTAGTTTTAACACTTTTAATGACATAAACTGGTGAGATTCCATACACTCTGTTCCACAACTGATCTAGATGGACAATATGTCAAAGAATTCAAAATCATTGGGTCCTGGAGACATTAAAAGACACTTACCTGCTCAAGCTGATGCCCTCGAAGAGGACGTGAGCCTGGGAGTCGATTTAGTTGGAGAAGTGCAGGAAATGCGGCGAGAGATTCTGAACATGTCGGCAATGCTATGACTTGGAGGATCTTGCTGGGATACATCGGTCAATCACTGCTATGGAGGCAAAATTCACTGAGGTGGTTACAATATGTCAAAGAATTCAAAATCCTCGGGCTCTTTAGACATTAAAAGACACTTACGTGCTCAAGCTGATGCCCCTGAGGAGGCCGTGAGCCTGGGATTCGATTTAGTTGGAGAAGTGCGGGAAATGCGGCAAGAGATTTTTAACATGTCTGCAATACTGATGAAGGTCATTGCTGACTTGAAAGATGTTGCTATGATACGTCGATCAATCACTGCTTTGGAAGCAAAATTCACTGAGGTGGTTACAAGAGTGGGGGATGTCGAACGGACTGATTATCTAGAGTCATTGGAGAGGGAATTATCTGCTAATCCACTAGCAACCAAGGTAGATTCGGAGCGTGTCTGGGAGAAGATGGAGGACATGGAGAACCGTAGCCGGCAGAATAACGTTAAGGTGAAATTCCTGGATGGGCTCTTTCCGAATCTGCTCGACATAGCAGGCCATAAGCTAGAAATCAAGCAAGCTCACAGGGTTCCTGCTTGTTGATCCACAGGGGGAGGCCAAATTTATGAGATCATCTGATAAAGATCTTGTGTTACACGAGGCGAGGAGCACAGGAAGGCTTTATTGGAAGAACTAAAGCATTTTCTTGTTCCCAGACTTTGCGAATTTGACGAGAGAAGTGTGATCGATTCAAGGAATGCAAGGAACTTTTACACCAATGGAAGGTCGCTTTTCCACTGATATTCCTGTCCAAATTGAGAATGGATTCTAAGGATGGCCGTTAAACATTCATATGCCTACAGCAAGTGATGTCCTTCATAAAGTCAATGGAGGTAGCAAGTCATCTTGTTGTGCTCATGTTGCAGCCGAGTGGACAAGCTCAAAGTTTTGTGGATGAATCTACATGCTCTTTGTGATTATTTCTCCTGTTGATGCAGGTTTGTTTTGTGGAGAATTTCTTGCAAAGACATTGGAGTGATTAAGTCATTTGTTTGCACTCATGTTGCAGCCAACTGGACTGGCTCACTGAACATTCGTTTGACTGTTTAAAGAATCTGTGCGTTCTTTTTGTGCTGGTTCTGCCTATCGGCTGGTGTTTATTTTGTAGAGTAACACACCTTCAGTACAGTTTTATGACTGAACCTACATGCTCTTTGTGCTTGTTCCTCCTATTGGCTGGAGATTGTTTTGTGGAGTGTTTTTTCAAAGTCAATGGAGTGAGTGGGTCATCTTGCTGTAATCATGTTGCAATCATGAGTTTGTTTTATAGATTATCATTTGCTGTGTAATTCTGTCTCACAAAAGTTTTATAGAAACACTGTAGTCGAGTAATCCGATGGCAAGGTTGACACAGGGCTCTTATAGGTGTACATGGACTGTTTGAGTTTGGAGGGTTGGACGCCAATTGGTGCTGCCGTGTGCAGAGTTAATGTGCACCTTTTGTTTTTCTGTTTGTTTTGTTCTGAGGGAAGTTTGGGTTTTGATTGTCGCACTAATGTTGGAATATGGTCTTTATAATCTATATAAATTTCAAATGTTACAGTTTTTCTCCATTGGTTTGGCTAATTTCTTGAAACAGAAATTACATTCTCAAAACAACATGGACAAACCTCCAAACCACTTGGCAATTGTTCACAACAGAATTGAATTTCTCATTCATTTCATCAAATTGCAAATGTCTAAGTACATGTCTCAATGTCTCAGTACATCTTTGCAAATGATTAAGTACAGGTAGCCTACATTTAGCACAATTTCCAAGTGAATAGATCTTGTTGATCTAATCTGATTGTTGATTCTCAGTCTAATGGTTGTTCGCTCCAAAATGTGTCAGCGTCATTTCATTGTATAAGTCATCACATGCACAATAGTCTGTTCAATTGTCAAAATTAGTCAAGAACATAATACCATGAATACCATATATGAATCCATTGGAACATTTGATAAATTTATTACAACAATTGACAGTCAGGTGAAACTAGAACTTGACTAACGAAGGAGGAGTTTCACACATCTCAGATGACCAATCAAACAGTATGTTTAGTTACCTGACAGGTGCTGTCCATGACTGTGAATGCTGCCAAACATGTAGCCTATGTAAAGAGCTTGACCATACAGGACCAGTACAATTTCTGAACATGGAGGCACCTGGTCAAGTAAATGAACAAGGGCAACTGCCTGCTCGAAGAAGAGGAAGAGGAAGAAGAAGAGGAAGAGGGAAGAGGCCGAGGAGCATGAAGACACCATGCTGTCCCGAATGAAATTCGGGCCACAATTATAGACCATGTCATCAACCATGGCCTCACAATGGCGGAGGCAGGTCACCGAGTGCAGCCTAATGTGCCTCGCTCTACAGTCTCCTCCATCATCCAAACCTTTCAGAGGGAAAACAAGTATGTAGTCAGTCATTGATGGAATTATATGTTGTATAGGACAGGACACTGTGCATACAGCAAGAAATATATTTATTTACACATTTACCTATTCATTTAGTGTGTGTGATAGGCCTACAGTAATATCTTACCTCAATGGGATGTTATGATACTAAAAATGACAAGAAAATCATTGGACATCATTTTCTACAGTATTGATGATACAGTTTACAGTAGTATTCCAGTCACTGTGCAGTGATGCATTAGAATTGTGGTAAAGCTACTGTAAGTAAAACAACAATACAATTACATAGATAACTCATTCTGTAAGGAATACATAAGGTATACATTACAAATGGAGTGTTGTCCTTTGAATTCTATGTCTAGGATTGGACGACAACCTTGCACGGGTAGCAGAGGAAAACTTCTCAATGAACAACAAGAACAAGAAATCTGTAACATGGTGATGGCAAATAATGCCATCACATTGCGACAGATCCGCGCTGCAATCCTACAAGAAAATGTCATATTCCAAAATGTCAACTCTATAAGCATCTCCACAATAGACCGGATAATGAAGAAGCATCAGATGACAATGAAGCAAATTTACAGGGTACCATGTGAGAGGAACTCTGATAGAGTGAAAGAGCTGCGGTACCAGTATGTACATGTAAGTTACTGGTTGTCCATCATTATAACCTTTTCACAATTAAGCAGTGGTTCCCAAACCTTTTTGGCTTCAGTACCCACTTTACCTGATTTGTGTATCCAGGTAATCCAGGTATGAAAGTATTTGATTTATCTGACTTCAACATTTCACCTAAAAACTGCAGCTTACTGTATGATGCAATTATCATTATAATCCTTATTTTGAAGAATATAACATACAATAAGAAAAGGGGTCAAAGAGCTGCAATTAGTGCCTCCCATGTAAATCTATCTAATATTGTGGGTTTTACTGTAACATTTCAGTAAGTGTAGTCATTGATGATTTTCCCCATCCCCTTTCTGTCAAATACCCCCTGTAGTACCTCTGCATAGGGGTACATGTACCCCAGGTTTGGAACCACTGGAGTAGTGGCCAGTAGTATATTGAACTTGTGGAGGTCATAGAACATTCCTATGTAATTGTCTGTAACTGTAGTGTATGACCCTTCAGTATGACTGATTTGATGTTTTCTTTTTTTACGCTATTGTAGAGAATAATGGCATTGGAAGGAAACGAGACCCATCACATCCTCGTGTTTGTGGATGAAGCTGACTTCAACCTGGCCAAGGGCCGAAGACGTGGCCGTAATGTTATTGGCCACCGGGCCACGGTGGATGTCCCAGGCCAGCGAGGGGGCATTATAACTTTGTGTGCTGCCATATCTGAGAATGGTGAGGCCACTCACATCCCCAGTCTTGGCCCATACAATACACAGAAGCTCCTCATCTTCTTGGACCACCTTCATTTGGATTTGATTCCTGAAAATGACAGCGGTCTCATAGGGCCTCACCTATCACAATATGTCATTGTATGGGACAATGTGAATTTCCACCGTGGCCCACTCATCAGGGCCTGGTTCACTACTCATCCAAGGATGGTCATGGTGTTCCTACCACCTTACTCTCCTTTCCTCAATCCTATTGAGGAGTATTTCTCCGCTTGGAGGTGGAGAGTTTATGAGCATCGGGCTCAAGATCAGAGATCCCTGCTCCATGCAATGGACGCTGCGTGTGAGGATATTACAGGAGATCAGTGTAGGGGATAGTTGCGACATGCATGCCGTTTCTTCCCTCATTGTATCGCATACGCTGTGATGTGGAGGAGAATCTGTGGCCAGACAGACAGCAGCATGTGGATGGCCAGGAGGGTGAGGATGGTGGCCACGAGAGGGAGGGTGAGGACAGCGACCAGTGAAGAACTGTTAGTTGTGAAACTCCAGCTTTATTTACAGCACTGTAGGCTGAATATCATTTTCATTGTTTATTGTTTGTGTGTTTATATTACAGTATATTATGCTGTATACATTTTCTTTTTACTCTGATGTATGGGAGTTACTTTATTTGTGTGAATGATAATGGTTACAATTTCCTTGGCAGTATGAGTGCAATGTGTGATGTCAAACCTTGGAGGCTAAAATCCTATTTCTTTTTTTCAGTTTTATACACAATTGTATTCTGTTAGCTAGACAAAAACAGTACAGTAACCATTGTCAATGAAGGACTGGGCTAAGACTGAAAGGTGGACATGAGGGATATTTCAATGGTCCTCTACCATAGTGACAAACATCTAAACATTTTGACTTGCAGTGCTTACACAATGCCAAATGGACGAATTATTTTGGGGGCACTGACTGTTTAAATGAGAAGAAAATTTAGTTTTGAAGCATGAGTGAACAGTTTTGGGAGAGATATGAGCTTTTGCAAGTGAGCTATAGTGTTGTGCTGAACTGTAAGACTGTTTTGCCAAATGATCTTAGAGGTTTGAGAATGTAATTTCTGTTTCAAGAAATGAGCCAAACCAATGTAGAAAACTGTAATATGAGTGGATTGTCTCTCTCCATGTGGAATGTGAATAGGTTGGGGAACCCCATAAAAAGAATGAAGGTTATTTATTTTCTTAAGCGTAAGAAATATGATATAGTGTTTCTTCAAGAAACACATATTTCTCTGTAAGAAGCTGAAAGATTTGGAAAGATATGTGGTGGGCATGTTTTTTAGTGCGGGCTTGAAGTAAGTGCAGGGGAGTCATTACACAGATAAGTAAACATCTACAATTCAAATGTCTCAAATTGAGGAATTTTTTTTTTCATAGATCTTGAAGGGAAGTTGCCAGCCACGGGCACCCCTCATGATATAATATAGGGAGGAGACTTTAATCTTTTGATTGACTCAGTCCTTGATCTTAGTGAAGCAAAAGTGTGCAAGCCCCCTAGAGCAACAGTGATGCTTCACAGGATGTGTAAAAATCTTGCATACAGGCAAGGCTCTGAGTCCAGATGGCTTTGTCTCTTAATTTTTTAGATCTTATGCTACAGAACTGGCTCCAATTTTGCTAGAAGTTTATACGGAATCATTAAAGAATAGAAAGCTTCCGCCAACCATGACACAAGCCCGGATCAGTCAGATTCTTAAAAAGCACTTGAAAGAGTTACCATACTATTAACAAATTGATTAATTTCATATTAATTTACTCTGGATAGGGGCATCTGGCAGGATTTCCCTCTTTCCCCATTATTGTTCTGTCTTGCCCAGAACCATTAGCAGCCATGACAAGAAAGAAGGATGATTTTCCAGGGGTGATGGCAGGAGGTGTGGCACACAAGCTTTTGCTTTACGCAGATGATATTTTATTATTCATCTCCGACCCCACTAGATCTTGCCTGCAGAGAATTATTAATTCCTTTTCTAAGTACTCAGGATACAGAGTTAATTGGTCTAAATCCGAAGCTTTGGCTCTGACAGCATACTGCCCAGTAACTGCTTTTCAGCAGGACGCCTTCCAATGGCCCAAACAGGGCATTAAGTATTTGGGTATTTTATTCCCAGCAAATTTGTGTGATTTAGATTTAATTTTGACCCTTTAATAAAAAGGGTTTTTTTTGTGGGCAGGTGGCCTTCATTACTTTTATCCATGTGTAGCGGTACGGCGATAGATAGGGCGGCGGCACCAGCCGAGGGGGGAAGCTCGCTGCCGATGCCGCCCTGAAAATGACAATAAAAGAGCAGACTACGCCACCCTGTATTTAACAGGGAAATAGTAACCCAAATGAAAAAGGGCACACAGGTTCGTTGTTTCAAGACAAGAGGGCAAGAGACGTGAATACCAAAGTACAAAATATTTTATTCATCTGTACAGATTAATCATAATGGGCACTGAATGCTCATTTCATCCTTTAAAAGTGTATTAAAATTATGAGTACCACAATCAGCTGCGTGGTTTGTAGTAGGCTTCACACACCAATTAAACATATACACTGACGCAAAAGGCTGAGGCTTACCAGGAGCAGGAAGGCTAGCCGGGGGCAGCAATTCCCCGATAAAGACACGTCACCCCCAAGTGTACACTCTCTCTCACACACACACACACACACACACACACACACACACACACACACACACACACACTTGTGTTTCCTTGTTTTATGGGGACTTTCCATAGACATAATGGTTTTTATACTGTACAAACTTTTTATTCTATCCCCTAAACCTAACCCTACCCCTAAACCTAACCCTCACAGAAAACTTTCTGCATTTTTACATTTTCAAAAAACATAATTTAGTATGATTTATAAGCTGTTTTCCTCATGGGGACCGACAAAATGTCCCCACAAGGTCAAAAATTTCGGGTTTTACTATCCTTATGGGGACATTTGGTCCCCACAAAGTGATAAATACATGCTCACACACACACACACACACACACACACACACACACACACGAGTGAGTCAGTTGTAGACACACAGCACTCCACAGGTGAAAAGGGGCACTACCACCATTTAGCGCGGGGAACAGCTAGCCCCCTGCACTGGGCCTTCAGCTCCTGGGAACACAGAAGAGAAAATTAACTAAATACATCTAAAAAGCAAAAAGACAAACTGATTTTCAACATACAACACATATGTCAGGGCAGAGATAATGACAAATCACCATAACAGAACCAACTTCACACAAACAATAACAAATTAAAATGGTTTCAATGAACACAAAACAACACCATTTCCAAACCCTGATCATCTCTGTGGCTCAGGATACACACAGAGGACGGATCTCACTTCTCTGTGAGAGAGGAACCAGCACTTATGAAGCCAGAGACAGAGTTTATAATGTAAACATACCAAAACAAATGTATAACAAAACAGAAAACAAAACAGCAGCATAGTTCAGCCCTGCAGCTTCCATCCAGACAGACACCTTCTGGTGAGCAGATTAGATCATCTATAGAAGAACAAACAATTAAACATGAAACCCACACGAGTTTCACTCACCATCGTATTTAAGGCATTCACGTACCAAAAGTGTTGAAGCTACAGCCATAATTACAGCCGCACACACACATGGCTGTATGGAACAGCTGACTGAAGGAAGGCAGCAATTGGCCAGCGGAGCTCGATACGAGCCTCGCGCAAACAAACGCTAAATCACATAAAACGAAACTAACATTAACACAAGGTACCAGAGCAGGCAGTTAGCCTAACGTTGAACATAAAAACAATCAATGAAGACAACACATACCTCAGGGTTTCCCGCAGCACTTTGAAACCAAGGCGGCCGCCTAAGCAACACACGCCTGCCGCCTTAACTACGTCGTCAAAAAATATATATATGAGCGATATTCGCCATGTTACTCTGTCCTGTTTTCTCCCTTTCCATCTTTAAATATGTGATAAGCCTTCGTGTTCGCTTTCTTGTTATCAGCGCGTTCTTCCGCAGCGGCGCCGAGCGTGTGTGTGTGTGTGTGTTCATCTGAGCCTCATTGGTCTGTCACTGCTCGTCAATGTCAGAATATTTTAGATGACCAATCAAATCAAAGTAGGCGGGCTTTATGTTCACAGCGTGAATTTTAGCAGAGCGACTCGACGCACTTCAGTTTACGGTCGGTCAAGTGCGAGATAAGATGTAAGTTGGTAAACTAAACATTTGCTATTTGACAGTTTTTTTAGGTCATAAATGTTAAACGAATCACAAAAATAATCAGGCAAATTAATAAACTTTTGTCTATTTTCACCATTTTGAACTGAAAATAGACCACTATGTGACGTGACTGATGTAATGTAGCCTAAAAATTAATTTACTGTCATTGTGAGGGGACAAGACACATTAACCAGGGTACCCACAGGATCTTAAAAGCATTGAAAAATAATCTCAAATTAAGGCCTTAAAAGCCTTGGATTTTGTATACAAAGTCTTGGATTTCGTTACAAAGGTATTATATATTTTTTGCCTTTACTAGGATTAAGTTCATACCATAACAAAATTAACTGTTACTAATGCAGGCTTCATTCACTTTCCATGTATAGATCAAGACAGACTTGCGGAACAGACTGCAGGGGAACAGTCTGACAGCCTGCATGAAAATATGCATAAATGGTCCACTCGTAAAAGAGTGCAATTACCGAAGGGCCCTTGAATTGTTTTTTTCTAAACCAAGGAGGATAGCCTGTAGCGATGCTAGGTGTCAGCTCTGCCATAAGCAGTGATTGTAATAAGCTTTGCACATTTTGACGGACTATTAGAAGTAATGTTATTACCTTGACAAACTAATACATCATTAAAAAGATATGACTCAAGTCAAGTCAAGTCAAGTGGTTTTTATTGTCGTTTCAACCATATACAGTTAGTACAGTACACAGCAAAACGAGACAACGTTCTTCCAGGACCATGGTGCTACATAAAAACAACAAAGGACCAACATAGGACCACATGAGACTACACAACGAAATAAAATACCTATATAAACTACCTATATATACCTATATAAAGTGCACGTGCAAACATGTGCAAAAAGTACAGGACAGTACAACAAATTACTGACAATGAACAGGACAATAGACAGTGCAGCGCCGACCAGTACTCAGTAGTGCAAAAGATGACAGTTTCTAAAAATTTAAACATAACATACTATGAGATAGTGTTCTATGCACATAGCAGTTATTGAGGTAGCAGACAGTTATAAAGTGACAGTTATTAAAGTGCAACTCAGGACACGTGTGTGTCAAACCAGTCTCTGAGTATTGAGAAGTCTGATGGCTTGGGGGAAGAAGCTGTTACACAGTCTGGCCGTGAGGGCCCGAATGCTTCGGTACCTCTTGCCAGACGGGAGGAGGGTAAAGAGTTTGTGTGAGGGGTGTGTGGGGTCGTCCACAATGCTGGTTGCTTTGCGGATACAGTGTTTTTTGTAAATGTCTTTGATGGAGGGAAGAGAGACCCCAGTGATCTTCTCAGCTGTCCTCACTATCCTCTGCAGGGCTTTGCGGTCCGAAACGGTGCAAGTTTCAGTATTTATCTTAATTTGTGTCAGGAGTTATGCAATTCCAAATACCCCCCCCCTGTCACCACCACCACCCACCACCTTAACTAACACATTTTCTGCGGGAAACCCTGTACCTATTGAGCGGAAACGCCCAATACCGGAGAAAAGGGGGAGGCCATTAGACCATGACGCGCATCTAGCCTGCACATAGCCGCCCTAATATACCCCACGAATGCACGCTGATTAGTCTGTCTCACTACACATGATTGAGAAGGTTAATGTTATTAAAATTAATTGTATTCCAAAATACAACTACCTGCTACAATCTCTCCCTATAGATGTCCCCCTCTCTTATTTCAAGCAATTTGATAGGATAGTTAAGTCCTTCATTTGGAATGGTAAACGTCCTCAAGTTAGTGTAAAAGAGTAGCTCATTTAAAAGTACTCATGAGTACTGTATGCCAACTTTTAAAATACATCACTTATCTATGAAAAACACTACATGAATCTGATTCCAAAAAATAAATGGGTGACATGATAACTGAAATACTGACTGCAACTTGGTAGAAATATACAATTTAACACCACAAAGTCCTGCAAAATAATTTCAGACAATTGCACATCAAAAACTAAACAAACATTAAATATGGAAAATATATAAATGTACATATCAAATCAATATGATTTCCAAGAAATCTTTGGTTCTGTTCTACATGCATGTTCCATGTATTTTACAAGCTGCATTATCAATAACTTTTTTAAATAAATTAAACTCTATTGCTAAAATAGAATGTAATGACTGTAATGACATTTGTCATACAACAATACAATCTATGCCTTACTAAGAATGGCTACAAATACTAACCACAACGTTCAACTTGATTCATTAAAGCCTTTAAAAACATAACATCTGAATATTCCATAACCAATACTCTCTGCAATTTCACATCAAGGTGCATTCTAGATTCATTGAAATATTTACTGCTTGCAACAGAATTATAAATTCAAAAATAATTTGTTCTTTAATACAACCTGTTACACTTTTATTTGAGTCCTCACGAAGATATGCCTCTGGAACATCCCCCAGGTCGTGTATGTCCAATGATCACCTGCCAAATGCTGTCCTCTTCCACAAGGGTGAGTTTTCCGATTGAGGATATATATTGTTTCTGAAGGGCAATGAGTGTATGTAGTGTAAGGAACAGACAAGATGATAAAATGACTTAAAACGTATCTGTTAAAACCTAGAATGCAATGACAACACAAGATACAGAAGTTTTTGTGATTATAAAGTTGGTTCATACTGCAGTGTTTATATCTGACTTTGGCATATTGTTTGAGGGCATCCACAAGGGCCAGTGTAGTCTGAGAGAGGTATGTGTTGGCACTGTCTGTGACCAAAGAGGAAGCCCAGGTTTTCCATTTGCTGTAGCGAAAAAAAAAAAACGTTTTAACATCTATAACTTGTCACAATATAAATGTACACAATACACATTGTCAAGCTATGGAAGCTCTATAATTGTATTTTTACTAATAAGATAAACAATTACAGATCTCTCTAGTGTAATTTTTTACTAGTAAACAATTTCAATTATTGAGCTTAACAGTTGTAAACTTGAATATAAACTTGTCATGTTTCCATTGACTCACATTTATTTTTAATTAAAGGGTTTAATTAAATTAACTAGTAAGCTTTACAAATAGAGAGCTCCGTGGATGATCTCTTACTAGAAAAGAAAATCAATTGTAGATCTCTTTAATTGGAGTTTTTACTAGTAAAAACGTCTAGGTTACGTATGTAACCTCCGTTCCCTGATGGAGGGAACGAGACGTTGTGTCAGAGAAGCGACACTAGGTGTCCACTTATAAAAGTGCCATGCGCTGAGCCGTGTACGTGAACTGCTGATACAGGAGCGAGCAGGTATTCTTACGTGCAGGACGACCAACTGTATCAGGCTGCACGTACCCTTCCCCAATGCCCCATTTAAGCCATCAGGATTCCTTATCGTTACCCTGGAGGGGAACAAGGTGCTGGCCGCCAACCTGGGAATGGGCCAAGCCTGGCCGGGCCTCTTTTCTCTCTATGTTTCTTGCATAGAGCAACTAAGGCCGGGGCCCTTACACGCATTGAGGGAAGGGGGTCTTAGCCCTTATTCAGGGCGGAGAAGACCCTGCGGAGGCCACGCCTACCCGAGAGGGGAGGCAAGTTTAAATGGCAAAACCATCAGAGGCCTGCTTAGAGCCTATGTGGAAAAGTCGGTGCGGTGGTGGATCCAGCCTCATAGAGGGGGGAACATACAGCACGGCAGCCGAGGCAGCCATGACTGCCTAAGGGAAACACGGGAGTCAGCTCGCCAGAGGGGACAGAACCGTGGTGTTACACACAGGAGGAGTCCGAAGGAGGCCTTACCTGTGGAGCACCTATACCTGTACAGGGTAGCTTGCGGTGCCCGCAGTGTTTGGGTCAGCGAGTTCCTCCGCTGAACTGCGACCCACGAGGGCTAGGGAGGAATCGACCAGTGTCCCAAACCTGAGATCTCCTGGGAATGAAGGCGCACTGTTTCCCCTGGTTAGGGGGAAGGGTGCTAGGTGCAAGCAATTCACCCGGTCAGATCGTGGGCGTGCCACCGAGTTCTACGGGCTTGGTACCTGAGAAAACACAGGACGATACTGACTCAACTCGGAGATTGTAGAATCTCGCAAAAGTGTTAGGTGTTGCCCAGCCCGCTGCTCTACAAATGTCTGCTAGGGCAGCGCCCCTAGCCAGTGCCCATGAGGACACAACACTCCTGGTGGAGTGAGCTCGGACCCGCAAAGGGGGGGGCACGGCCTGGGTGTGATAAGCCAGGGAAATGGCGTCGAGAACCCAGTGGGCAAGTCTCTGCTTGGAGACAGCTTTCCCTTTCTGCTGTCCCCCAAAGCAGACGAAGAGCTGCTCAGAGCATCTGGTGCTCTGTGTGCGGTCCAGATAAATACGTAAAGCACGTACTGGACACAGCAGTGAAAGGGCTGGGTCTGCCTCCTCCCGGGCAGCGCTTGCAGGTTCACCACCTGATCCCTGAAGGGGTGGTAGGAACCTTGGGCACATAGCCCGGTCAGCGGTCTTAGGATCACGGAGTATCTACCGGACCGAACTCCAGGCAAGCGTCGCTAACAGAGAACGCATGCAGGTCCCCGACCCTCTTGATGGAAGCGAGCGCAATCAGCAGGGCAGTCTTGAGAGAGAGGGCCCTGAGTCCAGCTGAGTCAAGCGGCTCGAAGGGGGGTCTCTGGAGTCCCATAAGGATGACCGAGAGATCCCAGGAGGGGAACAGGTTAGGCCGGGAGGGAGTTATCCTCCGGGCACCTTTTAGGAACCTGACGATTAAGTCGTGCTTACCAAGCGACTTGCCGTCTACCGTGTCGTGGTGGGGCGGCGACATACACCTTGAGGGTGGAGGGGGACAGCCTCCTCTCCAGCCTCCCCTGAAGAAACATGAGCACTGACCTAACTGCGCACTTCTGTGGGTCTTCGGCTCGGGAAGAACACCAGTCCGCGAACAGACGCCACTTTAGAGTGTAGAGATGCCTGGTAGAGAGGGCTCTGGCTTGATTGATTGTATCTATGATGGTCGGTGGTAGGCCAGCTAGATCTTCCGCATCCCGTCCAAGGGCCAGACGTGGAGGTTCCAGAGGTCTGGGTGCGGATGCCAGAGCGTGCCCCGTCCCTGAGAAAGAAGGTCCTTCCTCAGGGGAATTTGCCAGGGAGGGGCTGTCGTGAGGAGCGTGAGGTCCGAAAACCAAGTCCGGGTAGGCCAGTAAGGGGCTACCAGAATGACTTGCTCCTCGTCCTCCCTGACCTTGCATAGCACCTGTGCAAGAAGGCTCACTGGGGGGAATGCGTACTTGCGCAGCCCCGCAGGCCAGCTGTGTGCCAACGCGTCTGCCCCGAGGGGAGCCTCTGTCTGGGCATACCAGAGCGGGCAGTGGGAGGTTTCTTGGGAGGCAAACAGGTCTACCTGAGCCTTGCCGAACCGGTCCCAAATCAGCTGGACTGACTGGGGGTGGAGCCTCTACTCTCCGCCAGGCAAGCTTTGTCTTGACAGAGCGTCCGCTATCACATTGAGGTTGCTGGGGATGTGAGTGGCGCGCAGTGACTCCAGTCGCTGCTGACTCCAAAGGAGGAGACGACGGGCGAGCTGTGACATGTGGAGGGAGCGTACTCCGCCTTGGCGGTTTATGTAGGCTACGACCGTGGTGCTGTCTGTCCTGACTAGGACGTGTTTGTTCCGAATTAACGGAAGAAACTTCTGCAGGGCCAGAAAAACAGCCAGCAGCTCTAGGCAGTTGATGTGCCAGCGCAGCGGGCCTCGGTTCCACCGGCCTGCGGCTGTGCGCCTGTTGCATACGGTGCCCCAACCCAATTTGGAGGCGTCGGTTGTGACCAAACGCATCGGGACACCTGCTGCAAGGGTACTCCTGCCCTTAGGAAGCAGAGGTCTGTCCAGGGTTTGAAGGTTTGGCGGCAGGCAGAGGTAACTTTTATGTTGTGCATGCCGCGGCGCCATGCTCGTCTTGGGACTCGAGTCCGGAGCCAGTGCTGAAGTGGTCTCATATGCATCAACCCCAGCGCGCTGCCGCTGGAGGATGCCATATGCCCCAGGAGCTGTTGGAAACATTTTAGCGGGACCATGGCGCCTGGCTTGAAGGAAGCAAGGCATTTCAGCACTGACTGAGCACGCTCGTTGGAGAGACGTGCTGTCATTGGGACTGAGTCTAACTCCAGACCGAGAAAAGAGATGCTCTGGACCGGGGAGAGCTTGCTCTTTTCCCAGTTGACCTGAAACCCCAAACAGCTGAGGTGGCTGAGCACCTGGTCTCTGTGTGTGCATAGTAACTCTCGGGAGTGGGCCAGTATGAGCCAGTCGTCGAGGTAATTGAGTATGCGTATGCCGGCTTCTCGGAGCGGGGCAAGAGCTGGTCCGGTGCAGCCAGCGTGACGGGTTGGGCAGTGAAAGCCACGCCTCTAAACTCCGTGCTAGGGGCACCAAGGGGACGGGTTTTTTGGACGTACCCGGCGGGGCTTCGCAGCGGTGCGGAACAGGTAACGCGGCGTCGGGAGGCAACGTGGCGTCCCGAGGCTCTGGTGCTGAGAATAAACTCAAAGCACTTACCTTGCTCCGCGCACCCGGCGGGGGGCGGGTTCATGACTGAGGAGGAGGTCTGATGTTGGCGTCCTCTGGACTCATCTGAACCGGCCGGCCGGGGAACAGTCGTGGGGCTGGAGGCAGGGACACCGCGTCCATGGAGCCGGGACTGTTGAGGCCTGAAAGCAGTGTGCCGTGAGAACGGCATTTGCGGGCCAGGTGACCCCAGAGACAACAAGGAAATAGCTCTATAGAGTGTAAAGAATTTAACAAAAAAAATTCTCCTTCCGGCCCTCCACCGGGGAACGGAGTGGTCTTACCAGCTCCGGAGCTAACGTCTCGGTCTCTGGGTCTGTCATCTCAGGAGCGCCTGGGAGCCTTCTGGGTCCTCAAGGGGGTCCGTGAGACGATGGGCGTCCATCTTCTGCGGGGAGCTCAACGCTGGGGCTGAGAGCTGGGCCCACTCACTTGTTAGTTGAGGCGGAGCACCACTTTCTTTCTTTCTTGAAAGCCGCAGGAGGATGCCCTCGGCGAGCAGACAGGGCATGGCCCCTGGCGGCAGGTTTGCGGCAGGGCGGGATGCTTTTTTGCTTGAAAATAGCCTTGGTCTGTTTCTTCACCACTGAGGACTGCTGGGTGAAGTCGTCAAGTGGTGTCGCCGAATGGACGGAGCTAGGAGACAGCGGCGTTTGAGAAAGCGTGCTTTGTCTGCCTCCCTTACTGCCTGTCCATCGTTGCGTTTCTGGACCACGGAGTGGCCATCGCCTGTTTGAGTTCAGTTCCTGCATCACGTCAAGAACAGGACTACCCAAGTGCAGATTTGAAGTGCCCTGGCTCGGTGAACTTGCAGGAGGGGGCCATGGCGTGCAGGGGGGAGCGGTCTGGGACCGTTCTACCACCGAGGGTAGCGAGACTGGAGGAGCGAGGAAGCTGGGCTTAGCTCGTCATGCACATCCGGGAAGGAATCCAGGGGGGGCGCGGCTGTGAGCGGCACACATGCCCGTGGAACCAATTAAGCCCGGGGAAGCATAGCGGACCTTCTTGCGTCAGGCTCAGACTGGGCGGAGACCCGAAGGTGGCGGCCCAGGCGAGTTATCCACATTCGGCGCCGCTGTTACGCTCTCCGATGCAGCGGTGATGTCATCATCCAATGCCAGGGAGCTCGAGGGACCGGCGGTAGGTTGTTAAGCGGACCGCACTAATCCCGAGCTCGGGGGAAGCAGGCAAGCGTGCCGGGGAGGCGGGAGGTTTTCGAGGGGATATACCCGGTGAAAGCGTCCCGTTATTCTCCCCAGATCGTTCTCCATCGCCTACGGCGCCTGCCTCAATCCCGTAGGAAAGAGGCGAGGCGCGGGGGGTGGCTGAAATGGCTCTCTCTCACTACAAGAGAAAGCAGAGATCACAACGCTGCCGCGGTTATGTTCTCACTCTGAAAACATAACCCATTGGAGAGCATGCTCATCCCGAGCTCGGACGGAAACAAGCAAGCGTGCCGGGGAGGCAGGGGGTTTCGAGGGGGTTCACCCAGCGAAATGGAGCCCGTCACTGTCCCCAGATCGTTTTCATCGCCCGCGGCGCCTGCCTCAATCCCGTAGGAAGGAGGCGAGGCGCGGGGGGGCGGCTGAAGCGTCTTTTTCTCACTACAAGAAAAAGCCTACGACCGCAATGCTGTCATGGCTATGTTCTCGTACTGAAAACATAGACCATAAAAACGCTGCCTGCGTGTGATCGCAACCCAGGAATGCAAGGCAGTTTTTATGACCGTCAGAGGTGGGGAGAATCAACGAATCCAGAAACTACACAGAGGCGGAAAATCATCTTTAAAAAGACGCGTCCTGAGAAGGACGTTCAACGCCGCTGTGTTTTGCTCTTTTAGAGCAAAATTCACTCTTTTAGAATAACTCTTTCGAGTTGTCTGCGCTGTCGAAGCGCCCAGGGGCAAGAATGCACAGCCGTGCACGAATGAGAAAGCCGCTGTTGTGCGCCGTCAGATCCAACAGCATGCAGAGCGTCAGAGGATTAAACAGGAACTTGGTGTGTAACTGCATGCACGACCATCGGCTCCGAAGAAATTTTTCTGAATGAACTCCCGTATTTGCGCCGCTTAAATACCCGTATGTCCGGAGCGGACATGCAAATACTGGTTGCCAACTCTCATTGGCCTTTTTTCCTAGTCCAGAGGTGAATATCGGCGCTCAAGAGAGACCCCTAGTGTCGCTTCTCTGACACAACGTGGAGAGAGCGACAGAAGGGGAACTATAATTAAATTGTAGAGCTCTTCAGCATTCTTACTAGTACATATGTAAATAGAGAGGTCTGTTTCTGCTATACTTTCTAGTTGAAAATCTATTGTAGAGCTCTCTAATTGAAATTTTACTAGTAAAAATGAAATTACAAAGAGTAACGCTCTAAGAATTAAAAGTTAAATCAGCTTGCCAAAGTCAAGCACACCAGATGCTTGCAAGTAGCTTACGGGCACCACTAATTCTACACTTGTTTATAGCAAACTTGGTTACCTGTGTAAAGGGAACCGCACAGAGCCCACTGCCTACACTGAACGCGACTGCATTGTATTGCGCCAACTTGGGCAAACGCAGGAGACGCTGGTGAACGGAACTGCTGCAGAGCGCATTGGCCCTGTCCCTTTAATATAAGAAATTAAATTAGACTGAGGGTAGCTTTCCAAAATCGCTGCACCCCAGTATT